>NC_040908.2:124373512-124676542 GCF_004126475.2 Phyllostomus discolor
AGGTTTAATTTTCTTTTTTTTATCTGTTATTTTTACATTTGTGCAATTTTTATAATGTTGAGCTACAGGTTAAGAGGGCTGTTTTGTTGAAATATGTACCTCCACTACTGGAAATGGAATCTTACCTTTCTCCCTTGCTTTGCATGGGCAAAGTTGTAAGTTGAATTACTGGATTTTAGGGTCTCTTGTTATACAAACCTCCAGATTTGAAAGTGATAGTACATGAAAGTGATAGTACAATTTTACATTGCCCCATATTTGCAGAAGAGAACAATGGCTATATGGAGCATGGTGGTTAAAGCAGAGATATTAAGAGTGATGTAGTTTCAGGTCTAATATATGATTGAAACAGTGTTTCAGAGAGCTCAGAGTATGACTGTACATGAATGACGAGCACAGCACATGGTGTGTTGACTGAAATGTTCAAAAAAAAAGAATTCCCTTATCGCATGCCTGCACCCCTCTGTTCATACTTCTTTCCTTTCCAATCCTTCCACAGATCAACTGTCCATCACTTTACTCCTTTCCCTTTCTGAACTGACCTCTCACCCTTGGCTGCTATCTTGGAACTCTCCTGTAAAGCATTAGATTTTCATCTGAGAGAGTCAGATCCTATCAAGAAACCTGAAAATTTAGGCCAAAAGGATATCTGAATCTGCCACATACACTTTTTCACCCGTGCCAATGATACTGGCATGCTCCATGTTCCAGTGCACTGTGTTTGGTGTGACAGGGAAAAGTGAATCCTCCTTAGGGCTCTGCATTTTTATTCCTGTTATGACATCTGCTCAGTGGGGAACCTGATGAAATGTCTTCCTCTTTGGCCTCTGGATTTTTAATATATTCTCATTTGAGAAAACCTTGGAGCAAAGCAACAGTTAAGGTGGTTTAAGTGTAGCAGTTAAGGTTAATATGGTAGAATTAAAATTAAACACAATTCTGAGAAAAACCTTAAGAAAAAAAACCAGAAGATATGAAACATTTTTGGTGAAAATTTACCCAAGGAGAATCATAGATACATTAAAAATATGCAAATAGCTAAATTTCAGTAAGTGACACAGTAATCACGTTTGCAGCAGGAACAGTATAATAGAAGCACGACATCACCCAGATGCTCAATTCTGTTAAAACTACATATAAGTGATATATTTATATACCTATTTATCACTCCTTCTATGCAACACCTTCTACTAGACATGAGTCAATAAGCAACAAAATAAAAAGAGCCCCAACCTGACTTCATGAAACTTACTTACAGTTGTGGGTGCAAGGTGGGGTGGTGATGGAGGTTAATAATAAGAGTACAAAACTAGACTCCTATTGCAGTCTCCCTATTGCCTTCCACTCATGCATTTTCATTTTCTAAGTCAGGTATACCAAATGAGTTCTGACTCTTAGAAGTAACCTTTGTTTAGAGACAACTTCCTGAGAAACCCCAGCAAAAAAGCCCTAGAGAAGAAGACTATGGAGTCTCTACAGGCCAGAGCCTAGGCTTTTGGAACAGTTCAGCAGATACCAGAAGATAAAGGAGCTATATATAGCCCTGCTCAAGGATGAAAAGATCCTGTGGGAAAGAAAACAGAGAAAGTCACAAGTTCATCGAAGCTTCATAATCGAACACCTGTAATTGCTATGATGTAGAATTTTGGCATGGCTGTTCACATAATTTGCTAGCACACTGTCTTTTTTGGGTTTGTGAACCTTAATGGTATGACAGCTTTCCTGTTCTGTAGCTTCTTTTGTAGTTACTAGTCCTTCAAGATTTCCAAGTTTACACCCAAGGATCCACTGCAGCTCCTGTAATGTCACTAGTCTTGCTCATCTTCTCCTTGGGCCATATCTGCCACCAAGAAACTGAGCTCATCTGAGAGATCAGGAGCAGGAAGAGCACATAGGAAAGTATTTCCATTAGGGGCATCTTTACATTTCATACAACAAAGTGAGATGCTTGATTGTTAATAATCTGAAAAGATAACAGAAGATGTGGCATGACAACAAGATCTTAAGACCCATGAGAAAAGAGAGTTAAAGTAGGGGTGCCTCTTTATTTATTTATTTAACCACCTCTTCTGTTAAAGAAACAGCTATACCCCAGACTAGCTCAGGTGGTAGATACAGTTAAAGGCTTTTTTTTTTATCCTGACTTCTTACTAACCTGTTCTTACTGGATTAAGAATACCTTTGTCCATTATCACCTCTATTATTCTCTTTGTGCCCTTAACTGCCCCAATACGTTTTGAAATTGTACTGTCCACCTGAGTCATTATCATGTGTGTCCTCACTTGCATCATTTAATACATAGTTTTCAAACTGTTTCATATTCTATTAGTCAGGGTTCTCCAGGGAAACACAACCAATATTATATATATCCTTCATTCACATTAAGGAGATTGACTACCAGTAATTGGCTCATGATTATGGCATTTGAATAGTTCTAGGCCTTGCTGTCTAGAAGCTGGGAAGCTGGTGGTATAATTTAGTGCAAGTTTAAAGCTTGAGAACCAGAATAGTCAATGGAGTAACTCCTAGTTGAAGGGCAGAAAAAATGTACATCCCAGCTCAAGCAGGCAGGCAGGAAGCAAAAGGAACTCCTTTCTTTCTTCCTCTGCCTCTTTGTTCTGGCCAGGCCCTCAGTCCATTTTACTGAGACCACAGATCCAAAGGCTGATCTTATGTGGAAACAACACACTCACAGTCACACACAGAAATATTGTTTAATCTGGGAACACTGTGGCCAGTCACACTGACTCATAAAATTATTCATCACAATTACTTTTCTTTTTGCTTTTTATTATGCTAGCACTATAGAGATTATTTGTTCAATAGTATTAGATGTCATTGCCCAATAAATGACACTTCATTTTGATCTCTGCAGTCCACTTAGGAAAAGTGTCACTTTGTTATACTGAACCCAGGTTCTGAAAGTCAGCATCACGATGCTACCAGTTTGGGACAGCACCTCTGACTGACCACCTGAAGTAATTTTAGATCTGAGCATCCATTCCCTCTCACATGACCTAACAGAGCACAAATGGGCAGATTCACTTCCTTCAGCTGGTGGATACAGAACAGGAGAGAGCTGCCACTATCACTGCCTCAGGTGAGCATGCAACAGTGAGGACTGTGGTAAAAGACAGACTTTTTTCCCCTCCTCAGGGAACCTCGTTTGTAAGGGAACAAGATGGGGCTGACATGTGTGACATTACACACCTTAGGTAAATGTAATTCTCCAAAGATAAATTACTCTGAGAACCATGAGAATAGCTTCAGGGAGCAGAATTAAGCTAGGATTAAGAATGTAGTTGCTGGTAGCCGCTCATTGGTCCAGATTTTCACCATTCCTTCCCCTTCCCTAAGAATTTAACTTTCATTTTCACTCCGTTCCTCTGGATCCTCTTTGTGGACCACAGGCCCCTGGTTTGGAGAGTGAATCCCTGACTCTCCAAAGGCTGGAACACTCACAACTACCCCTCAGGTAACAGAGTGAAGCCCACAACTACCCCTCAGGCTGGAACTCCAGAACTAGTGAATAGGAATTGTTCCCAGGAAGATTGGGGGTGTTTCCTTCTGCTCTTTGTGCCGTGCCTGAAGGGGGGTAGTCTGCCAAGAATACTGTGTTCCACTGTTACAGACCTTGGGGTACAAAACTGCACCCCCCCAGCCCAGTCATCATAGCAAGGAGCTCAAGGGGTATTCCATTTGAAGGATGCCTAGGCCCAAATGCTCAGGCAGGGCCATAGTGGTGGAGGCAGCTCCTGTAGAGTTTCAATAGTGGCAGAGGGGTGATGGCCCTGGGAGAGGAGAAGAGTGGGACATGGGCACTCCCCAGTCATCTCTGAGTGGATGCAGCAGGGGGATGGGGCAGACATAACCAGTGGCACCTACAGGTTAGAGGGAGATGCAGTCCTGCACTGGCAAGGTAGTGCTTGGATCAGCATTGTCGCCTGCATCCCTAATCTCTACCTTTGGTGAGAGTCCAACCAGCTTCCACTTCTCCTGCAGGAGATGGATCACCTTCATGGTCTATGCACTTCTCAAACTTCTGCTTCTGCCCCACATCCTGAGGCAGGTTCTGTAAGTCCTTTAAATCCTGTACAGGAGCCATTAAACAGAAGATCCTTGTGCCCTACATCCTTAGGGTCCTCCTGGGCATAAACCTTGTTTGTTTTGAAAGAAGACTACTGTGGGCTCAGTGTTCTGACATAGGTTCCTGAATTAGGCAGCCTGATGTTGGGCACAAACCCATGGGTCCTCAGGGATGGTCTAGGAAGTTGTGATATTCCTGCAGCACTGATACCACTTATGTTTCCATATCTAGCATCTCCCTGCCTGCTCTGGAGCCCTGGAGTCACTGCTTGGGTTGTGGGGCATCAACCTCCATCTGTGAGAACTCAAGCTCCTCTGTAGATTCCTCTTCTGTGTCCTGTAGCAGCAAATGATTTGACCTTAGGTCCTTGTAGCCACACTATAAAAATAAATTCTGAAGCCCCAAGGCAAAATATGCATATTCTGCTCCTTTCTTCTCTATAGGCTTTTGTTGTGTCTCAGGATTGGTTGGATCTTGAATGGAATGACAAATAATTGAAAGTTACTTCCCCATGTTTGGATCATGCTTGAGTCACAAACAGGGGTAGACATTGTTTAATATCTACCTCTGATGCAATGCCTACTTCTGATCTTGCTGTTCATCAGAGCTTGATCTGGACCATAGTCTCTGCAGCCATGGGCTACCTGCATAAGTCTTCTGGGCTGTTTTCAGTATCTGGATCATTAGGTGGAATATACTTCTGGTTATCCTTCAGCCTCATTCCTTATGAGATTCCCTTCCTGTGTGATGAACATGGCACCAGTGAACAGTGTCAGTAGATCTAAATTCATCTTCATACAGCCTTTATAATATTTCCCTTCCTAGCACAGAGCTAAAAGAAAATTTATTATCTCATACTGCAGATATTTCTTTTACCATCAATTTTGGCAACCACCGAGACATAAATATCTACTGATTTTTTTCTTTCTTTTCTTATTGCTTCCTACTCTCATTTACTTGGTGCTCCTCAGAGAAATTCTGAGCCTAGACTGTGGCCACAGGGCCATATTGAGTCCAGGTGGGAAAACGAGCATCATTGTGCTGCCACTGGTGCTACAACTCTGATATGATACCCTCTCTGACTGACTATCAATATCATTTCCAATTTGGATTATCATTCCCCTTCATATGATCTGATAAGATATAAACTTCCAGGTCACTGAGCTGAGCTAGGTATGCAGGACAGGAAACAGGGCATGTCAACAATGGCTGCCTCAGGTGAGGACCCAGTGATGGTTTTCACAGTGCCATAGAAGGTCCATTATTCCTGTTATTTCAGCCTTTTAAGAAGCCAGATATAGTGGACATGTGTGAAACTACCTTAGATTATGTAAGCCCAGAGCTACAGTGTATTATTTACCTTGTGAAAGCTCATAATCACAGCATCCAAGAGTCTAAAACAGACAGTGTTGGTTGTAAAAGTCACCCTCTCCTTAAGAAAAATGAAGTCTTAGCTTATTAACTGGCAGTTGAGTTCTATAAGAAGTCTCCAAAATGCACTTTCCACATCAAGCTATTTTGTTATCAATCATATGGCTTTATGAAACTGATCTTCCACTTTATTGTAGCCTCATAAGTTTCTCAGAAAACAAAACCAAAACCAAATACCCAACTTATTAGAAGAGTAAGCCAATATTACCTCTACAGGAAGAAAGAACCTGATCTTGACTCTTTATTCCCAGGGACCTAATCTAACATCCATCGTTTTCTCTTACCCCATCCTATGTCTTACTCTCTTCCCTGAAATGAAGCTCTCTATTTGCTTCATTACCTTGTCCTGAAATCTATCATCATCTCTCCCCTGGGCAATTGTGCATGCATCCAACTCATATTCCCCTTTCCCACAGTGGATCCATCTAACGCATGACCACACAAGGGCAAAGCTAATCATGTAACCCCTTCTCTGAGAGCAAAATATGAGTAATTTCTTTTGCTGTTGGAAAAGAGCCCCTAAATGTCACGTAACTGAGAAAGTGCCATATATCATGGTCACTGGGGGCTTATGGGATTCCAAAGGGCTAGTGGTTTTCAGCACACCAGCTGCACTGTCATTTCTAAATTCAGACAGGGTGGTACATCTTTTATGAACAGGTCATTTCTTTACCTACTACATTTTTCCTCACTTGTATGCCATATTTCCTTCATCTTCAGCTTTCAGTTCAACCCATATGTTTTCAAGGTGGAATTGCTGGATAACCAATTATCTGCCCTCATAATTAGATTTTTCCAACAACATGTACACCTCTCTAGTAGTGTTTTTCACATCAGCTTGTATGTGTGTGTATGTATGTGTGTGTGTGTGTGTGTGTGTGTGTGTGTCCTGATCTGAGGTTGCTCTGACTCGCAGATTTCTGCCAGATTGTAAAGGTTATAGGGGGCAGAGTGAGTAAGGTAAGAATAAATTATGCTAACGCTATAAATTAAGCATATATATATATATATATATATATATAGCTGATTATTTAATTCACTGTTACTTTCCAGGTGAAATTTAAGGTCATCATGGTTTAATCTCTCTGTTTAGACTCATCTTGTTGTTTGTGGGTATTAGGTTAGTTGTTAGCATATAATTTATAGTCATTAAGAATTAGTTGAATAATCTTACCTGATATTTTGAGACTTTGTTCCCAGTACTGGTATTAATTTCATCTGCATTCTTATTTCCCCAGGTATGTGACTTGTGTGATCCTATGAGTATATTATACTATCTCCCTCCCCATCATCCACATCCACACACACCTTTGGGGTTCTATCGATGTCCTTGGTATATTCCAGGCAAATATGAAATTTTATCATTTATCAACATGAGACTTCTCTGAACCTTCTAAGTTACCTGTATTGTCTTTGGTTAATTCACTAAGGTAGGAATAGACCTCTGAAGGGGACCCTGAATACATTAGGCTCATTGTGACTTTGTATTGAAGATAAATAATCTTTGTAAGTCACTCACTGTCTCTATGTACACATCTGGTAAAGGGTTTTTTTCTCTTGCCACATACATGAACACATTGTCACATATTTTGTCCTGATAATAATAGAAGTCATTTCAAAATACAGCAAATGATGGCAATGGTTACACTGTAAATAAGCAGTCAGAGCATGTCTTTTTGAAAATTGAACATGTAAGGAGAGAGTTAACTGGAGGTTGAGAGTGAGCCCTACTTATACCAGGGGCAGCTTTGCATGCTGAGAGAAGAGTGGGTATAAAAGCCCAGACACATAGGTGGTTTGGTGCTTTTATCCTTGAGGATGTGTTTTACACCAAAACACATGTGTTTTGGTATTACATGGATGTGTTTTTGTATTGAGGATGGAAAAGAAGTGGGTGAGATGTTGGGTAACACAAGGATCTTTGTAGAAAGGGCTCATATCATCCTTCTGTTGTATAAAAGTGAAGGATAGTAATAACCATTGCATAGATAAAAATGAAATTTGTCATGTCAGATGAACTAAAACTATTTAAAATTGTATGAATTGTCCTTTTTACCAGGTCACCAAACTCCTTTCCTTGTCTCTCTACCTTTTCTTTTTTGTCCTTCAGTATTGTTCTTGCCCTGTGCTTAATTTATAGCGTTAGCATAATTTATTCTCACCTTACTCACTCTGCCCCCTATAACCTTTACAATCTGGCAGAAATCTGCGAGTCAGAGCAACCTCAGATCAGGACACATAGGAGCAGGAGAATGGTTGTGATGGCTTCAGGAATCTTGGTGAACACAGAGGAGGTGTCCTGCCCCATGTGCCTGGAGCTCCTGACAGAACCTCTGATCCTGGACTATAGGCAGAGCTCCTACGAAGCCTGCATCACTGCAGACAACAAGAGGTCCATGGTCAGTGAAGAAGGAGAGAGCAGCTGCCCTGTGTACCAAAGCCATTACCAGCCTGCAAACCTGCAGCCTAATCGGCATGTGGCCAACATAGTGGAGACACTTAGGGAGGTCAAGTTGAGCCCAGAGGAGGAGCAAAAGAAAGATCTCTGTGAGCACATGGAGAGAAACTCCTGCTCTTCTGTAAGGAGAATGGGAAGTTCATTTGCTGGCTCTGTGAGAGGTCTCAAGAGCACCAAGATCACCATACTTTCTTCTTGGAGAAGGTTACCCGGGAGTACTGAGTAACAGACCAGGATGGAGGAAAGACAGGGTAGAAAATAGTACTTGATGGGAAATCTCTACTTTTGTTACCAAATGGACCCGTTTGGGGACCAAGATACTGCTACAGAAACAAGCCCCTTCCCCCCACCTCCTTGGATCTTTCTGTTCTAGGTTTGTCCTTGCCCACTGCCAGTATAAACTGTGACTCTCAATGCCAGAGTTTGGTGAAAAGGAAAGGAGCACTTAAATCAGAAGTTACACAGGTTTAGAATAATGGCAGAATGTCACACTTAAATTTCAAAGTCACTTTAAAACACCCACAAACACACACAGTCTTGCCTTCCCCCCTTTGCCCAGTAAGACCAGCCTCATAACATGCCAATCAGAAGTACCATCCTCCAGAAGAAAAAAAGAAGTCCGAAGCATCATCAGCTGTGTCATTGTGATCACCAGTTCTTAATCCAAAACCATGTGGCACCTCCTCATGGCCCACCAGCAAGAGTCCTTTCACTCTCTTTTGTCCCACATGGTCTTGCAATGTTCCCCCCGGATCCTTGTGGCAGCCTGCCTTTAGTTTAAATCTCAGCCTGGAACCTCCTCCATGACCCCACTTCCCACTCCTCCCACAATTGGCTACAACTGCTAGCATTCTTCTATGCTCTGTCTTCCTTGGCTGCCATAGTTATTCCTGGCAGGTGTGGCCCTGGGACATGGAGCAAACCATCTCCCAGTTCCTGCACTGGTGCTGTAACTGGGGGAACTGTCTCCCAGTTACAACATGGGTTAAAGTCATGCATACCTTTTTGGCTCCACTCAGACTGGGGGACTAGTCTGCTGTTATTGATATCCAAAACAACCATTTCTGCACATAGGTATGAAGCTTGCCTGCCATTATTGATATGCAAAATAACTCTCAATCCTTGTGTTGCTGCTTTTCCCATCCCCCAAGCTAGACTACTTTGATCACATTTCTTCCTATGCTCACCCTCCTAGGCCCAAAGGACATTTCTGTGCATTCCACACAACTACAAAATGATAAGCAGACTCAAACAAGAAGTGGATATTTCTATAGCTTGTGCTAATAGGTGGAAGTTAGGTGCTCAAGCAGAGCTGTCATTGCCCCTTTGAACAGGAGGGGTAAGTGGGCTGCTGGGTGGATTGATGCCTAAATTCTTTCCTTACTACTGGATCAAGTTTCTTCTAGGACAAAGAGAATCAGTCTTCTCCTGACATGGGAATGGTGGCTTCTATCACATGAGTCTTAAAGAACACATTCACCACATCAGAGTTCCTTCAAGTCACAGATTTTAATTTGTTTCACAGTTCCTGTAAACTCTAGTTTCTTCAGAGATCAGCTTGATTTTTTCCTTATTTGTCCTCTATTCCAGTGTTTCCCAGCCTTTTTGGCACCAGGGACCTGTTTTTCCAGGAAGGGGTCAGGGGCAGGGACAGGAAGTGCAGCTCCGGTTGTGGGGATGGAATGGGGGGGGTGAGGGGTGGAGTGGGGGGGGCAGTGGGGAATGGGTTGGTGGGGGTGCAAACTGAGGCAGAGCTCAGGCTGGCTTCACTTGCTGGCCACTGTTCACCTGTTGTGGATGAGGGCAGGGTCATAGGGGGTGGTGTTTGAGACAGAAAGTGGAGCTTAGGAGCTCAAGCCAGCTTCCCAGGAGGGACTCCTGTTCTATTCTGTTGTTGAGAATGACCACAGCTAGATTCTGGTGTGGCTCCTCCCTCACAGGAAAAGTTGCAGGCAGCTCTGGACAGGCTGAGGACTCAGCAGCAGAAAGGTGAGAAGTTGAGCGCTGACATCAGAGAAGAGAGACCTTCCTGGGAGTTAGTAGGAGGCTTCCTGAGGGAGCTAGACAAGCATCTGGGCAGATCCTTGAGTCTTAGTCCCAAGGAGCTCTTTTCTTTCTGTTATCTGACAGTTGACATGTCCAGTCACTTATTAGGCATTCTTTATCCTTTTTTTTGATAGGGGTAGGGCTGAAATAGAACCTGTCACAAATTAACACAGATATTGTTACAGGGTGCAGCCAAGAGGGGGACCCCAAATGGGCATTTGAAATGGGATCCAGAACTCAAGGTGTCCAGGAGATTTTACGATGTCTTCACCCCTTCCCCCACAGGTGTGAGTTGCGGGGAAGGGGCACACAGAGCAAGAACATGCAGGGCAGCTTTGCAGCTAATCCATGGCATGGTCATTTAACATACCTATAGCCTTTGGCTGGTCGCTTGAATATACTAAATAGCTATGGCCATGCTCTGGGCCAGGGGGATGGACAGGGACCCCCCTCAAGATGTGACTGGGGGGCAGGTCCCCCAAGTTACAGTGCCTGTGTGGGAGCTCGAAGATTGGCTCCATGACATGGGGTCACACCTGCCCAGACCCATGATGGTGACCAGAAAAGCTGGAAAGGACAGTAGATTGAGGGCAAGTGTGGCCGAGTGTGGGAGGAGTTGGAAATGGGGCTGCAGAGGAAGATTGGCTCGGGGATTTAAAACCCAGATACGGCAGCCACTGAAGAGAGAAGCATGCGGTTTTGGCTGAGGGGGGACTCCCGTGGCCCTGAGAGAGAGGACCACATGCCTTTGCCAGAGTGGGGACCCCCACAGCTTTAGAAGGGGAACCACCTCCCAGTTTAAGCAGAGATCCCAGCGACACAGCTGAGGGTGCCAGGAACCCAGGGAGGTCTCCTAGTGTAGACGGAGTACTAGGAATAACCAGGGACTGCCTGAGCCATGGACTTCTATTTCCTTTCCTGAGATACGGTACTCTGGACTGGGCAAAGGGGGAAGGAAGGACTGTGTCTGTTTGTGGGTGTTTTAAGGGACTTTAGGATTTTGATAAGACATTAGGTCACTACTTTAAGTCTGCACAGCATTAAATAAATATTTCCTTTCCTTTTCACGAATCTCTGGCATGGAGAGACATCTTTCCTATAGACGGCGGACATAATGGACCTGGGGGTTTTCTTTTGGTAGTAGTATATCGTCCCAGGCTCCCCTTGTTTGTTCTGTAACAATATTTGTAGGTTAATGATTCTCAGAGACACTCTCTGGTGAAAATAACTAGTGACTTCTGTGTTTCTTTCTGTCATTATTTTGAGCCTTGAACTCTTCCAGGGGAATACAATTTTCTGTGGTTCATGGCTCTGTCCCCCGGTGCTCAAAGTTAGCTGAGGGTGGAGATGGGGGTCAGGAGTAATGCAGGGAAGATTAACTGTTCTGGGCAGCTGTGTGAAAGCTGAACCACACCAGATGTCCTATTTTATTTAGGGTCGGCTTCCATAATGCAGACTTGAGGCCTTTATTTTGGAATGTGCTGGAGAGAAAGTAGTAGGAAAAAGTAGCGTCCCCAAGAATTGCTCTCCTGCTTCCATCTCCCTTCCTTGTGAGAACTACTCCAGGTCTGGAGTAGTTCCAAATCAAATACTTCTTTTTCTGGCTCCCAGTCTCTGCCTAACAGCCTGAGTCCCTCTCTCTTTCTGGTTCCTGAAAAATCAAATACAAAAATGAGATCCAAAGAGTCCAGGATTGTTTTAAACAACTGAGAGGAATCCTGGATACTGAAGAGCAGAAGGAGCTGCAAAAGGTGGTGATGGAGGAGGGAGATATTCTCTGTGTTCTGGAACAGGCTGAGGGTAAGCTGGTCCAGCAGAGCCAGTTTTTGAGGGATCTTATGTCAGAGCTGGAGCATCAGTTGCAGGGGTCAATGATGAAGATGCTGCAGGTAAGACTTGGGAAGAAGCCCCAGCACCTGGAACTGAGGAAACTGAAGACTAAGTTTCCTGTTCTGCTGTGTAGCTGTGCTGTTTCTGGTGGTGACACTGAGGTTCCCATGGTCTTGCAGTAACCTTTTCCTGCATCTATTTCAGAGGTTATAGGAATAACTGAATGCATGAATAATGAGGGAAAACTTGTTTTTATTAATATATCAATTGTAGTGCAAAACTTTGACCTTGGAGAGAAGATTCATTGGTTCTAATTATAGTCTATAGGCCCCTGTATGTGATCTAGCCTAGAACAGTTTTCAGAAACCTCATGTTCCAAGAGTTTTGGTTTTGTTTTTTCCTCATAGAATGAATTGAGGGTTTTTTCTCATTTGTATTTTTTGAATAAGCAATTATGAAAGATTGGTATTATTTGTTCTTTAATAATTCAGTAAATTCACCAGTGAAACCATCTCACTCTGGGTCTTTCTTTTTTGGAAGGGTTTAAAATATAAATATATTGTTTTCTTAAGATTTTTAACATTTCTTGAGTCAGATTTTGATAAAGTACATCTTTGTAGAAATTTGTCCGTTATAAGTTGTGAGATTTATAAACATGAAATTAGTCATAATAATCCCTTAGAATCTCTTTCATTACTTTTTAATAGAATTTGTTTATTTTTAGGCAGAGGGGAAGGGAGGTAGAAAGAGAGGAAGAGGAATATCAGTGTGTAGTTGCCTCTCACATGCCTGCTACTAGGAACCTGGCCTGCAACCCAGGCATGTGCTCTGATCTCAGAATCAAACAGGTGACCCTTTGGTTTGCAGGCTGGTGCTCAATCCATTAAGCCACACAAGCCAGGGCAGAACCTCTTTCATTTTTACAGCATTTACAGTAATGTCCCCTCTTTTATTTCTTATAAGGTGATTTTGTTGTTGTTGTTGTTATGTTTGGTTAATTTTATCAATGTTTTTCAAGAATAAACTGAATAGTTTTATTGATATATCTTTATTTAACCTTCCTATATCATTGATTTCTGCTCTTAATTACATTGTTTCCTTGTGCTAGTGTATATGCACATTTATACATGAGTGTGTGTATGCATGTGTGTGTATTGTATTTAATTTGCTGTTGTTTTTCTAGTTTCTTTTTTTAAGATTTTATTTGTTATTTTTAGAGAAGGAAGGGAGGGAGGGATAGAGAGAGAGAGAGAAACATCAATATGCAGTTGCTGGGGGCCGTGGCCTGCAACCCAGGCATGTACCCTGACTGGGAATCGAACCTGCGACACTGGTTCACAGCCCGCACTCAATCCACTGAGCTACGCCAGCCAGAGCTTGTTTTTCTAGTTTCTTAAAGTGAGAATTTAGACCAGTGATTTGACACAATCTTTTCTGTATAATTTTTAATGATATAAATACATTGTTTTGCTATATTCTATAATTCTGGATTATTTACTTGTTATTTTGATTCGATCTAACTTATTTTCAAATTTCTTTTGTGATTTGTTTGTTGTTCAACTCTTGGTATCTCTGAAACTAATGTGTAATTACAAACACAGAGTGATTTATACTTCTGAATATTTTAAATTTAATTCCTTTCTAATCAAAAAGCATTTGTTTTATTATTTCACTTATTAAATGTATTGACACTTGCTTTATAACCTAAAATGTTATATATACAAAAACTTTATATAAATTTGAAAAGAATGTGTATCGTGCATTCATTGTGTGAAAGGGTCTATAGATGCCATTATACTTTTTTTTCTTCTTCTTAAGACCCTTTTACATTTCTTGTAAAACTTTTTCTTATCTGGGATGCTCCTTGTGTCTCCTTCAATTCTAAATGATAGCTTTGCTGGCTAGAGTAATGTAGGTTGTAGGTCCTTGCTTTTTATCACTTGACTAATGACAATCCCTTCTGGCATGCCAAGTTTACATGGAGAAATCAGCGGATAATGTTATGAAGAACTTTATAGGTAACCAACTGCTTTTCCCTTGCTGCTTTTAAGATTCTCTCTCTGCGTTCTCAGTCTTTTTTATACTTTCTATCTAACTCATTATGGGTCCTGTCTCTTTATAGAAGTTCTCACTGAGATCATCTGTTCTTTCCCTAAGTTCAGCGAGCCTTCTTATAACAGCTGTTTATAATTCAGCATCTGGCTTCCATTTTGTTTAGTTATTTTTCTGAAGTATTTTCTTGATCTTTCATTTGGGACATGTTTCTTTGTCTTCTCATTTTGCCTGCTTACATATTTTATTTCTATGTATTAGGTATATCTACCATGTCTTCCAGTCTTGGGTGAGTGGCCTTATATAGTAGTATCCTTTGCCATTTTTGTGTTCACATGAGTGCAGAGCTCTAAGGGTGTCCCTAGTATGGATTGTATGTGTTCTCCTGCTATAGTTGAGCCTTAATTGCTGTTGGCACATCCATGGCTGGGGTTGACCCTCAGGCTGAGTGACTGAAGAATGGCATTACCTCCAGTGAAGAAGTTGATTCCATGGAGTGGGATTCACTTTAGTTGAGCTCACGTGCCTGTTGTGTCCACCCTTTGGGTATGTCATTTGTGGCCCTAATTTGGTGGTACTCTGGTTAGTCTGAAGCTGGACACCAGGTGTATTCATTGTAGTGCTTCTTTGGAGAGGCTCTGGTGTGAGCCATGGTTAGCCACTTCCTTTGTCTGTCAGAGCACCACCTGTTAGGACCAACAAAGTGATCTGCGGTTGGTGCTTTCTCTGCTGGACTTGGAGATGCTTAGGCTGTTAACCAAGGTCAGCTGCCACAACTGCCACCCTGGGGCCACTTAGCAAGAGGGAAAGGGCAAACTGAGGCCAGCCACTGCTTGTTTGGGGTTTGTGGACCTTTAAGAGATTTTAGGAAATTTCAGTTTAGACTCAGTCAGAGGCTTGAATTGGGTGCAGTGGAGTCTTAGAGAATCACCAGGATGGGACAAGAGTGGTGTTAGCTTGGTTAATGGACTCAGATTTGGCCCTGGCCTGTGCTGCTGGCTATGTATGGACAGGGTTCCACAAGAGAACCATGGCACCTGCCAGCACTTTAGTCCTTGGAAGAGGTGCCCCACCAAACAATTAAGTTTCTCCCTGTATGTCTCTGGCACTTCTCAAGCTTCTGTCTCTTCTCTGGAACTTAGGACAAGTGTTGTGAGGAAGTGACTCTGTGCTAGAGTCTTTTAAGAAGATGCCTGGTATTTCAGTAGCCCTCCACCTCACCTGGTCCAAGTCTGTGCTGGATTTGACAGCCAGATATTGTGGGGACTCCTCTTCCCAGCACTGTCACCCCTGGCTGAGGAGCTGGATGTGGGGCTGGGACTTCTCATTTCTCAGGTTATACCTCTGCAGCCAATATATTCCTACTATTTCTTACCCTCCACAGAAGTGTATATTACCACCCAGTTTTGTCTGAGCCCTTCCTACCGATTTGGAGCTGGCTTCTTCTTTACATTTTTTGTTATAGGAGTTCTGTTTAGTTCCTGTTCATGTGGTTCTCAAGGGTGGCTATTCTTTAATTTAATTATTATTTTCATATGGTTGTAGAAGAAGACAATCCAAGCTTTTTACTGCTCCACCATTTTGACTGGAATTCTGTATTTTTTCTTTTGCCATATTTGTATCTTTGAATCCAAAATATCTCTTGTAGCTAGCAATTGTACAAAAATCTCTAGTACAAAAATCTCTGCCTTTTAATTGGTGGACTAAGACAATAACATTTAATGCAATTGTTGATGTAGCTCTATTTAATTTATATTGTGTTATTTGCTTCTATATGTTGCCAGCAATTTCCATTGTTCTTTTCCTCATTGACAAGCTTCTTTTGAGTTCAACAGTTATTTTTAGTATAAAATTTTAAGTTTTAGTATTTCCTATTTTTGTGGTGGTTGCTCTTCTAAATACAACATGCATTCTATTTTATCATGATCTACTTCAGATTAATAAAAAATTAATTCCAGTAAAATTTGGATACTTGCCTCCAATATTTCTTTCTATGTAACAGCAACAACACGGTGATGCTTTAATATGGGCACTTGATCAAATGCAGGCCAGTGTCATGCAGGCCTCAGAATTATTTGATATAATGGGAAGACAAGTTCTCTTTTTCTCAGGAATTTATGGAAGAAAATTCATGTTTTCTTCATGAACTAAGAAAGAAGTCAATACAGAAAACATAAATATAATTTGGAGAGTGACATAGACCAAATCCTGAGGCCAATGTTTGAGCTTCAAAATTTAGCTTTGATTAAAATTAAAAATTCTCCCTCAAATTCTTTTTTTCTACTTCAACCACTTTTGGTTTTTGTCATACTACCACAAAGTACTAATACAGAGAGCAAAGCAATTGTGGTGTGTGTGTTTGTCTGGTTTATGGTGTTATGGAAGAAGTTGGTTTGAGATAGAGAAAACCAAATATATTGGTACATATGTATTCAAAGAAATAAATCTGTGATGATAAAAAGGTTCAGATGACTAACAACTGTTAACAATGTGGACTAAACTAGCTTGGTAGAGAATGAAATGCAGGTAAATGTTGTAGTGTTTAAGACAGTGACTAAGGAGATATTAGCAACATGAACAAAGGGGTACAAGGGAGGGAGGAGCAATTTATTTGCTGGAGTAAGGTACATACGAAACATCCTAAGTTACTGGTTCTTGAACCTTCTTTACTAGGGAATGTATTAACCTGCATTTAAGAGACAAAATTGAATAAAAATAAAACTTGGAAATCAATTGCACATGTTGAATTTCAGGAGTGGATGAGGCCAATTATACATAGTGTATCAAATGAGAAGAGACTTGAGACAATCCTACATTAATGCATTTGTTTCTTGTACCCTCAGCAGAAGTTGTGTAAACTTCCTGAGGAATACTCTATTCATCTTTGATTCTTCCAATTATGGCATAATGCTTGACAAATAATTGTATATCACTTTATATTCATGTTGAATAAATGAACAAGTCATAAATTATTGAAATCATCTCATGAGGAGCCTTATGAACATGGGGAAAATATCATGGGCCTTATGTTTTCTTCCTAAATGTACTTCATGTCCAGGTGCTGGAAGCCTCATGCTGTGGTTCCACAAGGTGAAAGTTTTTTCTACCTTTTAGGAAGCCTGAGAACTTCACATGAGTCTTCTTGAATGATTGACTTAAGTCTTTTCTTTACTTTTTGGTTCTCACTTTGGGACTGTATTTGGGAATAAAGATGTGATGAAGCTTTGTAAGGGAGGATGCTTATTACTTCCTTGACGCATGTTTTCTCTTTTCTGCCTAGGATGTGAATGGCATCACAGAAAGGTATGTGTGGGAGACCAGAGATGGTCCTTTTGTGCCGTGAAAAGAGGTTAAAAGCCACTAAAGTTATCTGGTGGTTAATTAGAATAAAATATTGCTCAGAGTAGGAAAATTTGGGTGTGGTTTTATCTTAAATTTTTGTTCACATATCACAGTTTGAGTGTTCTCTAACTATTATAAATGGACCAGTTTCTGTGGTGGCAAATTTAGGTTGGGAGCAGGGAGTTGCAGAGTTTGGGTCAGGAGCTGTTATGGATGAGATGTTGTAGTGGCAGAGCCATATGAATTCATCAGTTTTATTCACCCAGCATTCAAATATTTAACTTAGGTTCCCATTCTTCATAGCTGCTTGATCTATTGTGGGTAAGGTGTGTTTTTTCTATTGCCAGGCACTCAAAATTGGAGAGGACTCTTTTTAAATATAATTCCTCCCTTGGGAATTGAAGAAACAAGGTCCCTTCCATACAGTTCTCTGTATTTTTCAAAAACAGACTTTAATCACAAAGAATATTTTGGCCCTGGTGCCAACAATTGATCCCTTTTGACCATGCACTTTTGAAGCAAGAATGGAAGGGCAGCATCCTTGTGTCTAAATTTTCACACATACATGGCTGCAAGAAACTTTTAAAACACACAGAATTCTGACCACTATTAGCATGGTACTGATAATGTCTTCTTTTCAAGTGTTACTGTTTTCCCAGAGAACCTAAAATCTCAGATGTTGTTTTGAGAGCCTCCCTAGTTCAGAGCAGACTTTAAAGTCTTGATCCTGTCTAAACAGGATTTCCTCGTTTGATATACCTCAAACAACTAGGAGCTAGATTCTGCAACCTCACTTTCATGTAATATCTCTCCATATCCATTCTGACTTTCCTCACATTATTTTGGAAGCAAAGTTTTCTTTAAAAAGTTATTTCATGTAATTCTATATGATTCCAAGAGGTTAGAGAGAGGTGGAGGTTAGTTTTCATTTTGGAAGGAATAAATTGTGCTTCTGTGAGGTCAAGGCCTTCCTAAGAATACATACTGTGTACTGTAAAGTTAGATATGAATACTTTTCTTTGGCTCCAAGGTCAAGAATCTACTCTCTCCTTTCTCAGGGGTCCATAGAAGGAGGTTCAAGTGCTTAATGGTATGAATAGACAAAATCAGTAGTTGTGGAGAGATAAAATTCAGAGGTGTGGGGACCGCTTTTTGTCATTTCTAGGAGTAAGACTTTCACTCTCAAGAAGTCAAAAACTGTCCAAGGAATAGAGGATAGTGTTCCAAGCTCCTGGCCTGAGTGGGATGCTGCAAGTGTTTCATGGTGAGGAATGCTAGAGCTGGTGGGTGGCTGTGGAGGTCTGGTGATGGTGGGAGTAAAAGAGGGAAGAAGGTTCAGTTTGTAAGTGTGAAAGAGGAAACAAAGGAGGAGGGTTATCATGTGCTGATATGTCATAGTTAATGGGGAGTAACTAACTGACTTGTTCACCTCTCATTATTCCATTTACTACCTCACATAGACCCCCGTCTTTCCCCTGATGTAGAGAGTAAGTAGATTGTAGTGCTGACTCCATTGCTTATATTTATTATTATGAATTTTTATCATTTCAGAGCTGATAGATGTGAGTCAATATCAGGGTAAGTATCATAAAGCCCCTGTCCTCATCTTCTTTCAGAATTTTGTGTTTTTTATTGTCTCTGACTTTGAGACCTACAATTCCTTTCCAACACCACATACATATTATGCTTCAGCAGTGTTGTACCTATTACCAAGAATAGAACTAAGTTCTTCCCAGTTTCCACTCATGTTATTCTAACAGGTATGTCATGTCCTTCAAACAACCCTGTAATTTTTCTACAGTTCACATTACCCTGGACCCTTCTAAGGACAAATGAAATGTTACCATTTCTGTGAATCTGAGACAAGTGACCTATGAGCTCTATTTTGATACAAATAAGAACACTTCTGCTGTAATTGGTGTACCAGTTATCACATCAGGGAAATATTACTGGGAGGTGGATGTGTCAGAGAAACAGGTCTGGTACTTGAGGGTATATGGTTAAAAATACTCTGATATCTCTAGTGATCAACCTAAACAGTGCCTCTGGGTTATAAGATTAGAGAATTAGTTTGAACGTAATGCTTTCATGGAATTTTCCTCCTCTGATCCCTTGGAATTAGCCCTCAGTCTGACTGTTCCTCCCCATCATGTTGGGGTTTTCCTAGACTACGATCCTGGCACTGTCTCATTTTACAATGTCTCATCATTTTATAATGTCACAAACCATGGGTCTCTCATCTAGAAATTCTCTTCATGTTCATTTTCTCAGGAAATTGATTCATATTTTAATCCCATGACATGTACTGGCCCCATGACACTGTGTTCTCCAAGCTCTTAAATCTTACACCCTCATCTACTTTGTAGTGCCCCTGGCCTTGAGTGCACCTAACACACTGAGCTTTTCTGCACTATTGTCCCTACTTTTTATTGCTGCCTCTGTTTTTTTCCCATTTCAACATCCTTCATTCAACAATAGAGTTTACAATTTGCTTTGTGTCAAGTATATTTTTCCCAATGTCATGTTTGTATTAGTAAAGAAACTAATTCACTATTTTTATCATCCCAAAGAAAATGACTAATGCATCATAAAACAAGATCTGTATGGAGGTGACATCTACACCAAATTCTTACAATTTCATTTCCTGTGCACTGAGAAGAAAAAGGAAAGCTCTTCAACAACTTCTTTTGTATGTTATTCAAGATTTTGTATAGGAAATACTCACTACAAATGAGTTCTCAGTGATGTGTCAGTTCAACTATGATGTTTCTTCATCAAGGACTGAAGGAGACAGTGTCATAAATAATAGGTACTAAGTGGAAGGTTTGGGTTCACAGTGTCTGAGTCAAGTCCAGCCTCTCCCAATTCATGCAGTGTAACTTTGAATAAGATACTTGAATGCTGGCTTCATTTACTAAAAATTGTCCTGGTATAAAAAACACACCATCATTCGGATCATTATCAAAGAAAAACGTCATTAAGTATAAAACATGTCTAAACCTAATAAAAATTTTCTCTACTGATGACTGAGAAATATAAACTGTGCCAGTGTCTCATGAAAGAGGTTTGTGCCTTCAGGGGAACAAGGGTGGTTATTTCTGAAGTCTCATGTTTCAGATGCCAGATACCTCTGTGCTGCTGTCCAGATTATTGCAGCTCTGCCTGTGACAGATAACTGTGTGCATATATGACACTGAGAATTTTATTATAATTCTGGTTTGCTACATATTGGCCTTCATCAAATAATCTCCCTCAATAAATTTTATGGGATTCAGTTTCTCATTAGTGAAACTAACAAAAGTTGCCTGATTTATTGTGAAAATTAAACAGCAGAATATTTACAGTAACTTCTGTCATGTTTTTAGCACAAAAGGAGTAATCAAGTATGCTGTCTGTTCACTTTTTGTTCCTGTCTCACTGTGACTGAAACACATAATTTTAAACATACTATTAGTTTATTTTCAACATTATTACTCTTGCTTTACAAAATAAAATCACTTGAAAGAATTATAATTTTCCTTAAATTTTAACAATTGTAAAATAAATGTTTCTACCATTTCTAATGAGTCTTTATTTCTCATTTTTCTGGAGTAACTCTATTTCACTAAAATTGAATTTATATGTTAGCTCTGCTTTAAAACCTTATTCATAGTGACACAATGAATCGGAAGTACCATTGTGGGGTTTTTTAACAATAGTGCAGGGAAGTGTTTTATTGCCCAGGTCAACTCTACATTTTTAGTGAGTTGAAAGTTCTCAAGAACAAAGAGTAAAGCCTGTTCTTCTTCCAATGAGGTGGGAGGGCAATATGTTCATTTAGAACCTGGGATTGCAATGTATTTCTGCATTTTTATTTCCAACTCTTTCCTAATCAATTCAGAGGTAGAGAAAAATGTGCTTTTTGGACAAGTATTATCTTCTCCCAGTCCTGATTGTCTCTAGGAATTCCCACCATCCTCACTTTGGATGACCTTTAATGAGACAAAGGATTCCAACCTGGAAATTTCCAGTACCTCTGTATATGCATATGTTTATATCTTAGCACTCATTCATGGAAAGTAGGAGAAATTAATCTCTAAAATTCTCCTTTTACCTCTGCCTTCCTTCCACCCTATTGCTATTATGACTGAAGCTCTGACTTTCCAGAAATAATCTGCGCTCTTGAATTATGGACAAATGACTCTCCAAGGACATTCATGTCTTTACATTCACTGGAATACACAATTCAGGATGAAGCACTTGTATAAAGAAAGACCTGGACTTTTATATGCAACAAAAAAGATCTGCACATTTAAAAAAATTTTTTTAATTGTTCTTTAATTAGAGATGTCCCCATTTTCCCCCTTGTTAGCCTCCCCCTGCCCTACCCACCCCAACCTCCTACATTCAATCCCCCAAACATCCATTGTCTTTGCCCATGAGTCCTTTATACCTGTTCCTTGACTGGACCCTTCTCTTTTCTCCTGTTATCTGCCCTCTTCTCTCCTGGTCACTGTCAGTTTGTTCTGTATTTCCATGTCTTTGGTTCTATTTTGCTTGCTTGTTTGCTTTGTTGATTAGGTTCCACTTATAGGTGAGATCATATGGTATTTGTCTTTCACCACCTGGCTTATTTCACTTACGTAATGCTCTCCAGTTCCATCCATGCTGTCACAAAGGATCAGAGCTCTTTCTGCTGTGTAGTATTCCATTGTGTAAATGTACTGTAGTTTTTTGATCCATTCATTTACTGATGGACACTCAGGTTGTTTCCAGCACTTGGCTATTGTAAATTGCTCTGCTATGAACATTAGGGTGCATACATTCTTTGGAATTGGTGTCTCAGAATTCTTAGGGTATACTCTCTGCCATGGAATTGCCAGGTCCAAGGCACTAGCATTTTTAGATTTTTGATGGAATTCCATTACTGTTTTCCACAGTGGTTGTACCAGTCTGCACTCCCACCAACAGTGTACTAGGGTTCCCTTTTCTCTACATCCTCTCCAACAGTTGTTGTTTGTCAATTTGTTTATGATGTCCATTCTTACTGATATGAAGTGGTATCTCGTGGCTTTAATTTGCATTTTTCTGATGGCTAGTGATGCTGAGTATCCTTTCATATGTGTCTAGGCCTCTGGAGGATTGAATATGGAAGGTGAGGGGTGAGCAGGGCAGGAATGAGTAATGGGGGGATGGAGACAACTGTAATTGAACAACAAAAAAAGATGCAAAAAGAAGAGCACTTTTTAATAGAGGAAGTTAGCGAGTTTTTAGGTTAGTGTTAGAGTAATTACATTTGAAACTTTTATGAGCCATGAAGTGAGTAGATATCTAAAAAGCAATTGGATGAAGAATTCAGAATTAGACAGAAGTAGTTTTAGATCCTGCATCTACTACCTGTCTTTCAGTAATCTTTTAAGTCACAGTTTTCACATCTGTGAAATGAATGAACTAATATTGCCTTTTCATAATTATTTTAATAAAAATATTAATACTCATAAAATACAAACCAAAGATAGTAAAACTTTCTTTGGAGATGCAATTGAAAATAGATACAAAAGATAATCAACTCTATGTAATCAGAACTGGGTAGGAAACAAGTAACCAAGTAAAGGATGCAGAAGAAGAAATTAATAATGTTAGAATCAGGACCGAAGTGTGAAGGAGTAAGTTTGATAGGTGTAGTACAGAGAACTTATAACTACTTAAAAGAAAAGACTATTTTCATTTAACTCAGAAACTGAGAAACACAAGGATGAATTGCATGTTAGGAAATATCTCAAAATCAGCAGTAAGAAAAATGTGAACCTTAGTCTTCTATACCCACCATCCTTCTTCATATAAATGGAAATAAAACTAAACCAAGAAAACCCTTGATTTTCTATAAGTCTCAAAGATTTTCTTTCTCCTCTCTTCGGTTTCTATTTTTCACATGGGTAAAACTCTAAAATATCAAATTAATAGGAATTACAGCTTTATTTTTATGCCTTCCTGTGTTATATAAAATTTCATCTAATCAATGTTACCTAAATTTCTCCTTCAGTGGCCCTCCCCACTCATGTTTTCTTCAAAGAAAAAAGGAGAATAAATTTGTCCTGAATCTGCTTGGTCTTCACTCCATAAACAACAGGATTGAGAGCAGGAGGAACTGCCACATAGAGATTGGCAAGTAGGATTAGCATGTTTCGAGGGACACTGTGCCCAAAGCGATGAGCAAGGATGGAAAAGAAGGCAGGTGTATAAAACATGAGGATAACACAGACATGAGAGCCGCAGGTGCTGAGGGCCTTTTGGCGGGCACCCTGGGAGGAGAGGTGAAAGACAGCACGGAGGATTAAAGTATAGGAAATAGCAATAAAGATCACATCTGAGATGACAGTCATGAGAGGCACAGCAAATCCATACCAGATGTTGATGGATATGTCAGCAGAGGAAAGTCGAGCAACCCCTATATGTTCACAGTATGTGTGTGGGATGATACGTGTCCTGCAGAAGGGTAAGCGTTTTAGCAGAAAAACATCTGGCAGGATAACAGAGAAGCTCCTCACAACAATGCTCACCACAAGCTTGATGATCACCTGCGGAGTCAGGATGGCAGTATATCTCAAGGGGAAGCAGATGGCCACATAGCGATCAAATGCCATGACCAACAGAATGGCTGAGTCCACCACAAAGCTGAAGTGGAGGAAGAACATCTGGGTGAGACAACCAGAGAAGGTTATTTCCTGGGAGCCAAGCCAGAGGTTACTGAGCAGTTTGGGCACTGTGGCAGTGGACAAAACAAGGTCTGTGGTAGCCAGCATAGACAGGAAGAAGAACATTGGTTCATGGAGGCTGTGCTCAACAGCAATGAGGTAGAGTAGGATGCAATTGCCCACAATAGCCACAGCATAGATGATACAAAAGGGAATCCCAATCCATATGTGGAATTTCTCCAGGCCAGGTATTCCCATAAGGATAAAGGAACTGGGGTTGTAACAGCTCAGGTTATACATGGTCTCCTCAGTATAGGATCCACTGGCTTTTGATCCCTGAAGACAAACCAGATGTCAGAATAGGCTATGAAAGACAACAGTTCCACTCTGGCACTAGACATGGTTGAAGATTGCAACTGTCACATTAGGGTGCCTACATTCAAAGCACCTCCTGTCCCCTAGATGACCTGGCACCTATAGAATTGACCCATTATTGTCCCCTTTCTTTGAACGTGTCTTTTGCATTGAAAATATCCTTTGATAATTAATTCCATTGTGTGATCTATTTAATAAGTACTTTTGAGAAGAGAATCAGTAATGGTACCAGGAGTGAAACAATGGAGAAGCCCAGCACAACCTGAGCCATCCTGAGGCCAGTTTTGGAAAGATTTAATTCTTACCCTCCCTACATACTTACAAAGTCATTCAAAAAGCCTTTAAAAAAAGAAAGTAGATTTTTATGGATAAGCTAAAACAGCTCTATATTATTGCATTTGGCAACAATCTGTAGTTCTGTGCACATGGGGAAAAGACTGGATTGAGACATAGCATTTGTGATATCTTTGCCAGAACCCCAGAGTTTGACATAGTGAGATTCTCTCATTTAGAAAATGCTTCTGTCATTGCCAGAGTCCTTAGTTAGCCAAAGTGAATGAAGCATCGAACTGGGAGGAATGTAACTAGCTCCCACTGTCCAGAGGCAGTCCTCACTCCACCCCCACCCCTTTTTCATCATCCATAAGAATGTATAGTTTGCTTTATCTCCAGGTTTTGATGTAGACTAAACTCCTATAGGCACTGAGTTTGTTAGAATAATGATAACAGAGTTAATGAAATCCTTCCTAAAATGATTGTGACATCATCTCCTGTGTCATGAAAATCAGATTGAGAAAGTCCAAGGTGTCTCTGTAATTTAGTCTACATTGCAACCCCATCTCTTGGAGCACAGATGCACTGCCTCCTGACAGGAAGCTACTTTTCTCTGGGTTGCTAAGAGCAAATTTAAAGGGGAGAAAAATAAACCACTAATTATTAAAACTACAAAGAGGGTGTCAAATGAAAACATCCTGCTGCCTCAGTCACAATCTATTCTGACCTCAGTTCCTTTACCCCAAAAGCTCTTCTTTTCTGTTGAATTCCCTGCTGCAGTAATGATCACTTTAGTTGGTCTACACTTGAAATCAGCAGCTTTCTGCCAGGATCTGTCAACTTATTATGGAATCAGTGCTGTCAGAAGGGCTCCTTCTACTAGAGTCACATTTTCAAGGGCAAAGACCCGACTTGGCCGATGGATAAATGCAAGGCTACCTTATTTAATAAATCATAGAGCCTTTGTAGGGCTTTCCTCTTCCCTGATTGACTGTAGTTCTTTACTCACCAAACGTCTTCTGTCTTTTGCTTTAGGATAGTGGGAATTATCTATTTAAAAGGAAGCAAGTACAATTTTCGGCTGGGAAAAGCTCTGTAAGAGGTGAAATAAAAACATTTATGTAGTTTCTTGTATTCCTAAGAGATAGATCATATGGACTTCTCCATTTCCCATTCCCTGACAAGAGATGAAATCAAACACATTAATTCCTTTCCCTTGAGATGGAATGACCTTGCTGGTTTTAGTAGGCTTTGGCTATTGGGTCCCAAGGAGATACAGTCTAGACAATTCACACACAGTCAGTTGAGATGAATTTTCAGAGGCTTAAGTTATGTCCTTGAATTTGAGATATTTGTAAATTATTCTGTTTGTATAAACTTGTACCAATACTGAAAAATGCATTTAAGAATTTCTGGTCATGATATTGGAAAGTAAGACTTTCAAGTTTGCTTCAAAAATTTCTTAGCCATATTTTACACTTTGCATTTCCATGCAAAGCATTTCTCAATTTACACACACACGCACACACACACACACACACATTTTTATTTTGATTGCATTGAATCAATATATTACTATGAAAATACTTGATATGTTTATAATACTGTACATGTATATTATAAATATATGCCTACATCAATGTAACCTTTTAATTTTCTTAATAATTTGTTAAAACACTAACTTGAAAAAATATATGACCCCATATATTTATTGCAACATTATTTACAATAGACAAGATATGAAAAAGAAATTCTGAGATTCTTTCAGTGGCTAAATTTCACTGGGTAGCTGACAGGTGGCAGCAAGTCTCAGGGTTCCTTGGGTCTTTGCTGGGATGTCCCAAGCCCAATACTGGTGGTAGTAGGCCTTGTTACACAGCTTGTTACCCTATGTACTCACAACCAGGCCCATCAGAATCAGCTACCAAGCATGGAACACTTTGTATCTCCTAACAGGTAGCCCAGGGCCAGTCATGGGCAGTGCTTAACATTAATCTGCAACAGAATCTTCCAAGGTCCGAGAAACAATGCACCAAGTGGCTGGCTTCAGACCACAATAAAGCATTACCTGATTAGCTCCACAAGTCACTTGCGAGACAAAATGGGAGGAAAAACATACATTTAAATGGGATTCCAGAAAGAACAGCAAGGGAAACCATATATATATATATATATATATATATATATATATATATACAAAAAATATTTAAAGTGATATTAGCCAAAACAGTCCTAATTTTATTTTTTTACATTTTTAAAATAAAATTATTTTAATTATAGTCTAGCCAGAACAACAAAATGTGGTAGAAAAATATATGGATGATTAAACAATAATAGCAAAGGAGGGTAAAAAATACATATTTAAGAACAAAAATATGCAGGAGTTGTTTGCTTTAAAATACCACATGTTAAAGAAAATCTTATATTGAAGCTGCTTTCTAACAGATATTGTAAGAAGAAAATGATGGCATGCTGACCCAAACAGAAAACAACAATTGCAAAGTTTCAAAAACAAGAAAAAAATACTGTAGAAAAGGGTCTTGGGCTTGAAGCTACATAGGAGCTGACTCCAACCCGACCATTTAACTAGCTGTATGAACTTTCACATTTTTGAGTCCCAATTTTCTTATGTGTAAAATTAGAGTAAGACCTTGCCTCTCATTCTGTGGCTGTACAGGTAAAAAATAATGGTTAAATGGTTTATTTAAATGAACCTAATAAAGGTTCTGGTATATTTAAAATATTCGATAAATTTCCTATCTCTGTCTTTTCTCTGTTTGATGGGGGTATTCTCATTTATTTTTCAAATATTTCTTGTCACATCCAGTACTGAACTTTAGGAATCTTTTCAACAAATGAATTTTTGGTTATAAAATGAATAGTAGGTTGAAATTTGTTGTTTGGAAACTTGGGAATGGGTATCATTCATATAGGAACTAACTGTAGATGAAAGTTTGACATAGGGTACATTAAAAAAAATCAACCTTTTCTTACTCAGCTAATCAAGATAAGGCTTTCAGTATCATTTATTAAACTGCATCATGATGTGTTAACCTGGTTTAGTATTAATTCATTCAATAATTATTACTACCTGCAATGTGCTAGGCAGTTACAACAGTATAATTTTGAACAAAAGAAATAGAGTTCTGTACTTTGGTTGTAAAAACTCTAATGGCAAATCTAAGTGTCTACAAAAATTTTATACTGTTCCCAAATATAGTTTTCCAAAGCCCTAATTTTATGAAAGAGATTAACCCAGCAAGAATAAATGCAAAGAAAATCATACTCAAGCATGCCTTAATTGACATTCCAGGAAAACTTTGACAGCCACTAGAAATAAAAACACAAAAAGAATAGAATGGATATAGACTTCTAATTAGAGACAATGGAGGTCAAGTGGCAATGGAATGGCATTTTAAGAAAAAAAATTAAGTAAAAAGATTTCATGCATATATATATGCATATATAAATAGCAATGCACAATTCTGTATACAATAGAAATATTCTTTTTTTTTAAGATTTTATTTATTTATTTTTAGAGAGGGAAGGGAGGGAGAAAGAGAGAGAGAGAAACATCAATGTGCAGTTGCTGGGGGTCATGGCCTGCAACCCAGGTATGTGCCCAGACTGGGAATCGAACCTGCAACACTTTGGTTCACAGCCTGCGCTCAGTCCACTGAGCTACGCCAGCCAGGGCACAATGGAAATATTCTTAAACAGGGAAAAATAAAGACTTTTTTTTGGTAAGTGAAAAGTATGACAATTGTAGCCAAAAGGTTAGGAAAAGGAAAGTGTTCTGTTTAAAAAGATTTTATACTGTATGTAAAGTAGTATAATATTATTTAAAGACAAGGATAAAAAGACTATTTCTGAACTCAGCAGTACAAAATGGCATGGATTTCTTTTTCCTTTTTATGTTTTTTAAATTGTTAGTCAAGTACAGTTGTCTCTTTTCCCCACCACCACCACTCCCCCCACCCAAGCCATCTCCACCTCTCACTCTCCATCCTACCTGCCTTTGGCTTTGTCCATGTGTCCTTTATACACATCCCTTGACAACCCTTCCCTCTAATTCCCCCAATAGCCCCTCCCACTTTCCCTCTAGTTACTGTCAGTTTGCTCTTAATGTCAATGGCTCTGGCTATATTTTGCTTGTTTTGTTGATTAGATTCCACTTGAAAGGAAAGACATGAGGCTACCAAGGACATCTTTGAGAGCACAGATGACAATCACAAGTTATCATCAGTTAATTCTAGCCTTCCTAGAGTATATTAAACACCAAAAGCATGCAGCTTCCACATTAAATGTAAATACTATAAAATTGCATGAGCTTATTAAAGATGATGTCTTGGCATAATGTCATGTTTGGCAGAAGGATAATTAACATTTGTTTTTCTGCTCTGAGGTCTTTTCCCCCATACCTTGAATATAGAGGTTGTCTCCCTGCTGAGAGAGCCTTTTTTTTTTCTGAGCAATTTTTTGTTATTTTTCAAATACAGTTGTTTCTATTTTCCCTCCACCACTTCCCCCACCCCAGCCATTCCCACTTCCCACCCTTCATCCTACCCCCACTTTGATTTTGTCCATGTGCCCTTTATACATATTCCTGAAAACACATCCCTCTTTTCCCTCCATATCACCCCTCACTTGCCCTCTGGTTACTGTCAGTTTGTTCTTTACTGACTCTGGTTATATTTTTGCTTGCTTGTTTATTTTGTTGATTAGGTTTTACTTATAGGTAAGATCTTATGGCATTTGTCTTTCATCACCTGTCTTATTTCACTTAGCATAATGCTCTCCAGGACCATCCATGCTGTCCCAAAGGGTAAGAGGTCCTTCTTTCTTTCAACTGTGTAGTATTCCATTTTGTAAATATGCCATAGTTTTTTGATTCAGTCATTTACTGATGGGTACTTAGGTTGCTTCCAGTAATTGGCTATTGTAAATTGGGCTGCTATGAACATTGAGGGGGCATAAGTACTTTTGAATTGGTATTTCAGTGTTCTTAGGGTGTGACCCCAGCAGTGGAATTACAGGTCAAAAGGAAGTTCCATTTTTACTTTTCTAAGGAAATTCCATACTGTTTTCCACAGTGGCTGTACCAGTCTACCTTCCCACCAACAGTGGATTAGGGTTCCCTTTTCTCCACATCCTCTCCAACACCTATTGTTTGTTGATTTGTTTATGATGGCCATTTTGACCAGTGTGAAGTGGTATCTCTTTGTGGTTTTAATTAGCATATTTCTGATGGCTAGTGATGCTGAGCATCTTTTAATATGTCTCTGGGCCCTTTGTATGTCCTCCTTGGAGAAGTGTCTGTTCAAGTCCTTTGCCCATTTTTTAATTGGTTTGTTTGTCTACTTGGAGTATCATCATGTGAGTTCTTTATATATTTTGGAAATCAAACCCTTGTCTGAGATATCATTGTCAAATATGTTTTTTCATACCATTGGTTCTCTTTTCATTTTAATTCTATTTTCTTTAACCACTTAGAAGATTTTTATTTTGATGAGATCTCATTTGTTTATTCTTCCCTTTGAGTCCCTTGGTCTAGGGAACATACCAGTGAAAATATTGCTGCATTAAATAACTGAGATTTTCCCACCTTTGTTCTCCTCTAGGACTTTTATAGTGTCTTATATTTAAGTCTTTTATCCACCTTGGACTTATTTTTGTATATGTTGTAAGTTGGTGGTCAAGTTTCATTTTTTTGAATGTAGCTGCCAGCTCTCCCAGTGGAGGCTATGTTTACTCCACTTTATACATCTTCTCTCTTTGTTGAATATTATTGACCATAGAGACTTAGGTTTCTTGGGGGGCTTCCTGTTCTGTTCTATTCATCGATGTGCCTGTTCTTATACCAGTACCAGGCTATTTTGATTACAGTGGCCTTGTAATTCAGTCTGATATCAGGTATTGGGATCCCTTCTACTTTCTTCTTCTTTCTCAAAATTGCTGCAGCTATTTGGGGTAGTTTATGATTCCATATAAATTTTTGAAATGTTTGTTCTACATCTGTGAAATATGCCATTGGTACTTTAATAGGTATTGCATTGAGTCTATGAATTTCTTTGCATAATATGGACATTTTGATAATGTTAATTCTTCCAATCCATGATATAGTATATACTTTCATTTTTTGTGTCTTCCTTAATTTCTTTCTTCAGAGTTGTGTAGTTTTCTGAATACAGGTCTTTTACCTCCTTGGTTAGGTTCATTCTGAGGTATTTTATTTTTCTTGTTGCTATAGCATGGGATTTTTTTTTCCTGATTTCTGTTTCTGATATCTCATTGTTGGTGTACAAAAATGCCTTTGATTTCTGAATATTGACTTTGTACCCCACAGTTTTGCCAAATTCACTTATTAGGTTGAGTAGTTTTTGTTAGTCTATTGGATTTTCTATGTGCACTATCATGTCATCTGCAAACAATGACAGTTTGGCTTCCTCCTTTCCAATTTTGATGCCTTTTATTTCTTTTTCTTGTCTGACTGCTGTGACTAGCACTTCCAATCTTATGTTGAATAGATCTTCCAAAACTGAATGAAGAAGAATCAGAAAGCCTCAACAAACTAATAACAGATGATGAAATCAAGTGGTAATCAAAAAACTCCTGGCACTCAAAAGTCCTGGACCGGATGGTTTCATAGGAGAACTTTATAAAACATTTAAGAAAGAGCTAACCTTTATTCTTCTAAGCCTATTCCAAAAAATCCGATAAGACAGAAGTCTCCCAGACTCTTTTTATGAAGCCAGCATCATCCTAATCCCAAAACCATATAAAGACACAACAAAGAAAGAAAACTACAGGTCAATATCACCGATGAATACAGATGCTAAAATCCTCAACAAAGTATTGGCATACCGCATCCAGCAATACATTAAAAAGATCATACACCATGATCAAGTGGGATTCATCCTAGGGATGCAAGGACAATACAATATTCACAAATCAATATTTGTGAATGCATATCACATAAACAAAAAGGAAGACAAAAATCACGTGATCATATCAATATATGTGGGAAAAAAACATTTGATAAGGTACAGAACCCATTTATGATAAAGACATGCAGCAAAGTTGGAAATAGCAAACATTCCTCAACATAATAAAGGCCTTATACAAGAGGCCTACAGCCAATATCACACTCAATGGGAAAAACTAAAAGCTTTCCCACTAAGATCAGGAACAAGACAAGGATGTCTGACAAGGGAGCCTTGATTAAAGGCTCCTGCATTTTTATAAATGTGAGGCCTATGGGAGCTCATGGGTGAAGGACTATAAGTAGAAAAGTACTGAGCACTGGGTCAGGGTGGAGAATAGTGTCTTCAAACTTTCCCCATGAGGAGATCTCCAAATGGAGGGCCTGGGGTAGGAGCACAACTGTGCAAAAGAGCATGGCTTGAGTCCTAGACTGCACTTCCCTTTTGAGACAGCAATGCATTGGTGGTACATCAAGTCAGCTGTGTCCTGTTGTTACAGAACACAACAAGGGGGGCCTGGGATGATATACTATTATTGAAAGAAGGCCCCCGGTCCATTATGTCCGCCACCCTAGGAAAGACGTCTCTCAATGCCAGAGATTCATGAAAAGGAAAGGAAATGTTTATTTAATGCTACACACACTTAAAGTAGTGACCTATTGTCTTTACCAAAATCCCAAAGTCCCTTAAAACACCCACAAACAGACACAGTCCTTTCTTCCTTCCCCCTTTGCCCAGTCCAGAGTACCATATCTCAAGAAAGGAAATAGAAGTCCATGGCTCAGGCAGTCCTCTAGTTCTTCTCAGTTGGTACTCCCCCTCGACTGGGAGACCTCCCTGGATTCCCGGCACCCTCAGCTGAGTTGCCTGGATCTCTGCTAAAACCAGGTGGTGGTTCCCCCTTCTAAAGCTGTGGGGGTCCCCACTCTGCCAGGCCGCGTGGTTCTCTCCTCAGGGCTGTGCATGGCTCTCCTCCTCAGGGCTGTGTGTGGTTCTCTCCCTCAGGGCTGCTGCGTGGTTCTCCCTCTCTCAGGGCTGCAGGAGTCTCCACTCCATCAGGTCCGCATGGTTCTCCTCCAATGGCTGCACATGGCTCTCCTCCTCAGGGTTGCGCATGGCTCTTCTCCTCAATGGCCACCAAATCTGGGTTTTAAATCCCCGAGGCCAGTCTTCCTCTGCAGCCTCATTTCCGACTCCTCCCACACTCGGCTTCACATGCCAGAACTCGTGTCCTTCCAGCTTTACTGGGCTGCCATCATGAGTCTGGGCAGGTGTGGCCCCATGTCCTGGAGCCAATCTTCTCTGAGCTCCCACGCAGGAGCTGTAACTCAGGGGACCCACCCCCCCAGTTACATCTGGGTGGGGAAGTTACTTCCATTCCCCTGGCTTAGAGATGATCATAGCTACTTAACATCTCTATGCAACCAGTCAAAGGTTATAGATATGCCAAATGACCACACCAGAGCTTAGCTGCAAGGCTGTTGCTATGCTAAACAGCTCTCAATGGCCCTGCTCCATTTGTCCCTTCCCCCAACCCACACCCTGGGTGGGGGGCAGTGAAGACATCCTAAAATCTCCTAGACACCTTGAGTTCTGGACCCCATTTTAAAATGTCCATTTGGAGTCCCCCCTCTTGGCTGCACCCTGTAACACTGTGAGGCCTGTCCTGCAAGCCAACACCATTGTAATTGCCAGTGGCTGGTCCTAAAATATTATATGCATATGCTCAGCCTGGAGCTGGGCTCTTCAACTCCACCTTAACTTTTTAGCACCTGAGCTAGAAACATAGGCTAGACCATCATGAAACTGAATGGGTGAGACCCTAAGGGGTTATGTCAAGAACAGTGTAATTAGTCCTAGGCTTGGTGGGCAAGGTAATGATCAAGATCACTCCACACAGGATGAGACCTGACTGAAGGATTAAATGTAACCATGAATCTCAATAGTCATTACATTAGGAAAATATGTCCCATAACTGCTAGGGTCTACCTTTGAGAGACAGGAAGCTTTTTCCTTACATTTTGTGGGGGTCCTTTGTCCTCCGAGCCCCCCATCTGCCACTGATGAGAATAAGTCTACCAAAACATGATATGCTTGGGGAGGAAAGGTGGCCCATCTCTCAAACGAGAAGGGCCAAGAGCCTTTTCCTCAATGGATTTTCTTGGGTTTGTTTACACAGGAATTCAGGTAAAGCTCATTACTCATTGCCAGGAAGTAAGGATCAAATAACAAGGATCTCTGAGGGCCTATTTCGAGTCAGGTTCAGATAGCTAAAGAGCTGAAAAAAACTTTAAGGAACAAACTTACTTCTTCCTTGGATTCTTATCATTTAATTGAGAGCATTCTAAACAAATCAGGTTTCACAGGATTTTACATATTCTTTCTTAGGCCTGATCACCGGGGGAACTCGCCATTTCCAGCACAGGGCTGCACCACCTCTGTCATTGTTTCAGGCTTAGGTGGAGCAAGGGAAGTAAGGCAGCCACGAGATTAGGAGATTTTCTCGCAGACAATGAGGACTCTGGCTATGTCAAAGCTGAGGGGCAAGGGTCCATCACCCCCTTTTGCTGTAGCCCCCAAAGTCCTTCCTTGGGGGCCTCCCACATGATCATGCCTGTCATAGGTCGTTCCCCCCTTGGGGAATCTCACCTGTCATTGGCTAACTGACCAAGAATTGGGTGCCAGGCAGGGTGAAGTAAAGGAGCAGAAGTGGTGCTCCTGCCAGGGAAATAAGCTTTTGTCTCCTTGTTGGCTTATGGTCCAAGGTCATTCTCTCAGCCTTAGCCTTGGTGGGGGCTACAGCATCTGATACCAGGCAGGGCAGTTCCCAACAACGTTTCTTTATGAATCCCTTTTTATCTGGTCTAAGGGATTATTAATTCAGGAACAACACATGTCTTGTACAGTTACAGCTAACCTGACCTGAAATTTTCTGGGAGCCTGTGGCAATGTCAGGGTATCAGGGTATACATATAAGGAGTATAATCACAGGGACACATGTTGTCTCCCAGAAATAGTGTGTACAACAATGTGAGGGCACCCAGGATAGGATGTATACCAATCAGACAGCAGGTTAACACAGCTCAAAACATGACTTCTACCCCAGTGTTCCCAGACCAGATGAATAATTCACTTTAGCCCTTGATTTCAGAACTACCACAGGCAGTCTGTTTCTCTAGGATACCAGTGTTCCAACCTGGTGAATGTGGATGACATCTGCAAGTGTCTATGTGGAAAGTGCAGGAACTAATCTATCCCCTTTCATCTCATAGAGCTGTGAGATTGTGAACTCAACAGTCAGACTGAATCCAAAGCATTCACAGCAGCTGGAAAAGACAGTACTATGGGGTTTTATTCAGGAGGAGGGGAAAGCTTTCAGGAGCAGCTCTGAAAGATCTGAAAGGTCATTAATGCCACCCCTCTGTACCTCCCCAGGTACCAGGGTTTTAACTTTTTTTTTCCTGTTGTCATTATCAGTATGTCCCATTTAATAATGAAATTTACATTTTTAATCCCTTACTGTCTTCCAGAACTCTCAGTACAGAAGGATTTTATGCAAGAGGGAGAAAAAAATTATAGAGAAAAAAAATTTTTGGACAAGTTAATCAGAAAGATACAACATGTTTAAGAGTTTGTCAGCACAAAAATATATCTCCCATCCCTGCTATTTACTAGTCATTTTAACCCCTTATCTAATGAAATTTAGAAAGGGATGACTGGGTTGTAAGGCCCTTGCAGGATCTCCCACAAAGTTTGAGGTAACAAAACTTTAAAAGAAGAACATGCAGTTGAAGCAACTGGGCAGAAAAGCTGATCACGCATGGGCACAAACGACAAGTGACCTTTTGGGTAATCATTGCCTTTAAACCCCAGATTGCTGACCTGAGCTGTGTAGTGAAGGCTGGGGTTGTCTTGTCCACCCCTATCAGTTGCATAAGCCTGTTCTTTAATTATCCGTTAAAACACTCAGTTTCTTTTGTGGCTTGGGTGTGATTTGAAGCATGAAGAGTCTATCCTACATTCCCTGATTGAGCCCATTGACTATAGCTTGGGAGGCAAATCCAGGGCCATGATCAGATTCAATATGCCTAGGAAAACTGAACAAGAAATAAATATAGTATTGTAGGTCCTGGAGAGTGTGACTTGAGTCACTGGAATGCACAGCGTGTCTAGACGAAATGCAAAGGAAGTGTCACCTTCAGTCAGGATACAATGAAATCCTCTGGTTAGACAAGACACTCAATGTGAGGCAGGATGCTCTACCAGCCAAGAATATAACTGCCTTTTGACTTGGGCAGTCTGTCCCTGGGCAGTGATTTTAGCCTTGGACTTCAGGATTCATATCTTTTTCTTTTTCTAAGGTCTGAGATTCAGCCCACACAAAATTGACTTATTTCGTAATATGGTATCTGAAGAATAAGGATTGTATTAACAGAGACCAAATTTTTTATTGTGTTATTGTAAAACACATATAACACAAATTGTCTTTTCAAACCATTATATTGGGCAACAATCGTGACTATTTATTTACAAAACTTCCATCACCACAAGTAACAACTCTAACCATTTAAGTAGTAACTACCCATTCCTATCTCTGCACAGTCCTTAGAAATCTCTAATCTACTATCTAAAGAGTAAAATGCTTTCCCAAGAACTTTAGAAACACAGTTCATTTATTCTTATAGTTATTCATTCAAAAATATGTGTTAAGGTTCAAGTATACACCAGGTATATTAGGCATTGATTTTCATAAGTGAATAAGGAAGGCAAAGTGCCCAGTCAGGAAATTCACAATCCAGGGCGAGGGGAAGTAAGGTAATTACAAGAGAATATGGAATTGCTTGAGTGGCAAGGAGTAAAAGATATTATTGGAGCAAAGATGAAAATGTTTATGTTAAACTTTTTTTTTCTTACAGTGAAATAATCATTATTATCAGATTCATTTGATTCTAGGGCCTCTTTCCACGAGCTGAGGCAAAAAGTTGCCACCTGTCCATAACCTGAGAGTATATTTTGGTGGCTACCTGTCATTATTACTCTTTAGGACCACCTTGGGATAAAGAGAAAAGATGACTGAGGCCAGAATTTCTGCATGTTATTAGAGTATGCTATTTCTGCAGGGGGAAGTTGTGTGGATGTGTCCATAAGCAGGTGTATCTGCACTTGCTTCTTTATGGCCCTTTTTTGTTGATATACTAATGGTCTCAGGCCTTTTATTCTGCCATTTGCTTTACTTTGTCATTGCTTTTTTCCTACTAACACCTAACTCTGAACAAAGTCCCTATAAGGCCTGTCTGGGCAGAACTTGTCCTGCATCAGGACTTAGAGTCTGGTTCTCTGAGTTCTGCTTCCATTTAGTGTTTAAATGATTTTGTAACTGTTTTATTCTGTCTTATATAGTTTGAATAAACTTAGCAAATACTTTTTGACAAACCTTAATAACTTGGTTCTTCTGGACTAACCAGAAAAAACATGGCAACATCTAGCCCCAGAAGTTCAGGAGATGCTGGACTATGAGAGGCTGGGGATGGGAATGGGGCATGAATTAAAGAAAATGGGCTAGGAAATGTCAGGAAAAAGCCTTTGATTGGCCAGAGAAAAAGATTAGAGTCTGAAAATCAGGAAGAAGTTAGGAATAGTAGGACCTTGAGGTTGCTAAAAACAGCAGGGGTTGTGCCTCTGCTACTTTCATGAGAATGATTACTCTAGCCATGGAGTGAATCTACTTCTGCTTCACACTCCTACACATGCTTGGGAATGGGAGCCTCTGGAATATCCAAACTTCAAGGCCCTAGACAAGTTTCATACCCGGCTATAACTCCACCCTCTCTCTCCTTAGGTTCTTTTAGGACTAGCAAAGACTGGAACATTCCTAGAATCCCTAAAGCCAACCAGCCTTATCTCCTGGGAGCTGAGGGAAACCTCCAGGGTCAATATCAGACATAATTGTAGTGGTGCCATGTGCGTGTGTGTTTAGGGAAGGAGGGAACAGCAAAGAGCTAATCCTGGGCCCCCTAGTGGCCCTTACTTAGGTTATTTAAAGGACCACAGCATGGATCCCAGGTGCTCCAAAAAGGGGAGAGTAGAGATGCAAGGCCATGAGTTTGCTCTCCAAGAACAACATGAATATTTAGTAAGATATACCTACATACATGAGGGCACATATACACAAACACATTAAAAGGGGTGTGGGACCACCTTCCCTCTCTCACATTACCTCACATTCAGGTAAGTGGTTCTAGGTGAGGTTGGGCTTTGTATTCACATTCTAGTAGCCCATTTTTTTGAGGTGCAGGTGTTCAAAACCCCATCGTCTGCTTCATTTTAGTCATCACTGTACAGTTAACATTAAAAAGGTCTTCACAAGTCCCTTATCTGATCTGAATGTGTATTCCTTTTTTTTAAAGATTTTATTTATTTATTTATTTATTTATTTATTTATTTTAGAGAGGGAAGGGAGGGAGAGAGAGAGAGAGAGAGACAGAGAGAGAGAGAGAGAGAAACATCAATGTGTGGTTGCTGGGGGTTATGGCCTGCAACCCAGGAATGTACCCTGGCTGGGAATCGAACCTGGGAAACTTTGGTTCCCAGCCCGTGCTCAATCCACTGAGCTATGCCAGCCAGGGCCTTGAATGTGTATTCTTTAATTTGTGGATGAACAATTCTATTATAAGCTTTTTTCTACATTATTTTTATTGTATTTTTCCATTACCACTTGTCTCCCTTATTACTCCCTCCCCCAGCAATCACCACACTGTTGTCCATGCTTTTAAGTTATCTTATTTTGTTAAAACTCTTGTTGATCTTTTAGATCTCTTGCCTGCAAGACACATATGTAAAATTTTGCCAATTTCTCTTTTTATTTTTATCCATTTTTGTTTTACATACTTCAAGTTATATTCTTTAAGAGGATATACATTTACTTATTAACATTCTTATAGGTGTAATGTTTATTTTGTTCATGAAATAATCAGTTTTTCCTTAAAGAAACATTATCAAAAGACATTTTCTTAGATATTAATATTGTAATATCTCACTTCATTACTCTAATACTGTTATCATAATTTCAGAATCATTTTTATGGAAGTTAATATTCCAGCTTTTGTTTTTCACTTTAAATACATCAATTTGTGTTTAAACTGATGCTACACAGTTTTTTCATTGATCCTCTCAGGTACTTTGTCAGGGTGCCACCATGACTACTTGCAATGCCTCCCAGGGCCATCCTTCTTTCTTCATTCTGCAAGGCATTCCTGGGATGGAGGACAAACACAGATGGATATCAATCCCCTTCTCTTCCATGTACTTCTTCATCATCCTTGGAAACTGCGCCATCCTCTTCACGATCTCCACAGAGAGGTCCCTGCACAAGCCCATGTTCCTGCTCCTCTGTATGTTGGCCCTCACAGACCTGGGCATGTCCACAACCACTATTCCCAAGGTGCTCTGCATCTTCTGGTTTGGCCTGAGCAAGATCAGCTATGAGGGCTGCTTGGCCCAGATGTTTTTCATCCACTCCATCTCTGCTTTGCAGTCTGCCATCCTAATGACCATGGCCTTTGACCGTTATGTGGCCATCTGTGAGCCCCTGCGCTATGCCACCATCCTGTCCAATAGTCGCATCGGTCTCATTGGCCTAGTGAGTTTAGTGAGAGCCATCCTGTTCATTCTGCCCATGCCCATCCTACTCCAGCAGGTGCCCTTTCATACCAATCATGTCATCCCTGCGACCTACTGTGAGCACATGGCTGTAGTGAAGATGGTATGTGTGGACACCACAGTCAACAGGATATATGGTCTGGTGGTGGCTTTGTTAGTTGTTGGACTAGACATCTCAGCTATTGCCTCATCTTATGTGCTAATCATCCGGGCAGTAATGCGGCTCTCTTCTAAGGAAGCCCACCACAAAGCAGTCAACACCTGTACCACACACATCTGTGTTATGCTTATCTCTTACACTCCCTCGCTTTTCTCTTTCCTCACTCACCGCTTTGGTCGGGGGATTCCACCTCATGTCCACACCATTCTTGGCAACTTATACTTCCTTGTACCTCCAATGCTCAATCCTATTATTTATGGAGTGAAAACCAAAGAATTTCGGGAAAAAGTGACTAAATATGTATGCTGGAAAAAGGAGTCCATAACCACTGCCCATGGTCAGAAACCTGGCTGATTAGCAGCAGTGGTAGGTATGAAGAAAACAGATTAAGTAGACGCAGTTCTTGAGGGAATTTGGTTAGTGGTAGAAATTGTCATATTGTCAGGTTAACCTCCTGAATCCTTGAATAAGATGCTAAGATACAGGAGTCCTACTTGCTCTCACTAATTCCAAAGCAAGGCAACTACCCCTTAAGAAAAAAAAATAATAGCATCTCTCCATACCTGACATGGTGTTTGGGGAAATTATATATGATAATGTATGCAAAAACACTTCAAACAACAGCACAAACTGAATGCATGTAAAATGGGGTATAGTGTTTTCTATGGAGAGAACATAAGAACAAACAATAACTTGTCCACCACTCTGAAAGGTAAGTCCAGTTGTGAGTCAATGTGGGTGTGTATTTGTATTTGTGTGTTACAGGGGAGATGGAAAGTGAAGATTATTTATAAGGAGTGAGAAGGGATATTAAAAGTGCAAAATTGTGTCTAGACCCTTTTATTATCCCTGCTGCTTTATTTGTTGCTTCCTTGTGAACTAGAGAATATGGACAAGAAACATATTCAATTCCCAAAGAAATTTCAGAAGAAAAAGAAAACTAGAAGTTTCTAAGCTTATAATGTTGCTATGCATTTTAACTAATTTTACACTTGTAAAAACTCCTAGTGTCTACTCTTCTGTTTGTCTCAACTATTTCCAGTGTCTGAGAAGAATCGCTTCCAGAGACAATTCTGAGAATGTTTTGTGTTGTGGTTAAAGTTATAAAGATCAGTTTTATACTGGAAATATTTGGTTACAGACCTCTGCAAGGTTATTTCTCTAGGAATCCAAAAACAAGTCATGAGTAGATACCTGGAACAGCTTGTAAAACTCAGATCCTATGTCCCAGTATTATTAAATTCAGAGGATATCGTTAATCACTTCTTGACACTGGTTAGAGATATAGCAGTCAATATTTTAAGATGCATGTAGTTTGGAAACAGAAAGATTGTAGGGTTATTCATCATATGGTAGAACTAATACATGAAGGTAGAATTTAGTGAAAAAGATACCTACCATTAAGGTCACAAAGCCACTATTTAGAGACTTAAAATATTTAAACTACAGTAAACAAACAAAACTTCCCCAGAATTTGGTACCTGATGTGATAGGCTCAAATACACTAAACAATTCAATAACAGGGACTGATGAAGCTGGGCTATTTTAGAGGTTGAAATAATGGACACAACCTTCAGGAAATGAAAAAACTCAGGATTATATAGGGAGCACCTTTTCTATAAATAGAGGATCAGACATGAAGGAACCCTTGCAGGAGCAGTGCTGCCTATTTGAAATGAATATTAAGAGTAGATACTTAAAGCTCCAAGATCATATAGAGACATATAGTGACAACAAAAATCACTCAGCAAAATGTTTTATGATTAATCATTTAATTGACAAATTAGTGTCAGCTTGTGAAAGAGCCTGAGGCAACATTAGCCTGACCAGCTCTAGTTAACCAAATTTACCTTTTGCGGAGAGCTGAGAGTGATTTTTTTCATCCGATTCTAATGGTATTTAGATACAGAAGCACAGTGCACATGCTATAAAATATTACCAACTTCTTATTATTACTTCATTTTCCTTTTGTCTTTGGTGAGATAGTTTACAAAAGTGATTTATTTACACCTGAACAAAATACATATTGTGGGATTTGTGCCAGGAAAACTGGAAGCAGCAATTGATTCTGGGGAAAACTGGGAGAACTAAAGAAATCAGAAAAAAACACAAGAAGAAAGGCTAACTGTGCTTGTCCTTTTTGGTTTGGACTTTCTTCCTCTTTCAAAAGTCAAAGTGTTATGAATCATGGTTGATTATTTTTACTGTTGTGTGAGCTTGATTCATCTCCTGTGGGCTTGCTAGCAATGTGACACATGACATTAACGTTAATTAACCATTTTGCTTGTCACATCTATAGAGTATTTCCTAGCAATGCAAAAGTTAGAAAAATGTTCAAATGTTTCATATTTAGGTCAAGTTTAACCACTTGTGCTTGTCAGGTATTTCCACTTTGGATTAATGCAGGTTACCCTTCACTTTTGTTATTTCCATTTTCTCTGGAGAATTTGAAATGGTCCCAAGCTCTCAAATAAATTATAGATAATTATACAAACATTTTCTAATAAATGATCAGGAAGGTGACACTTCTGAGTAGAGTGTAGGGTACTTGGGCAGAAGGTTTTTCAACATTGGAAATTCCAAACCTGGGTTCCCCTAAATATAAAACCTAAAATAAAAAGTTGCTTATTGGCAATTTATTTAGAAATATAATCACAGAGAGTGGGAGTGCAAAACAGGCAGAGTGCAACTGGGAAAAAGGAAAAACCAATACAACGATTTTAAATCCATTTTTACACTGCTAGTGGAATCTGGTGTCCTTTCCAGGACACCTGAGGAGCCCTATGAAATATCTCACAATCGGCTTTCCCGGGGGATGAAAGGATTATACTCAATGGATCATGAACTGCACCGCAAGTGTTAACTTCTCCGTTCTTCTGGGCTGTGTATGCATGACAGCAGAGCTCGTGGCTGGGGATGTCCTGTGCCATGGAGTTAAATGCAGCTCCATGGCAAGAAGTGCTAGGCACTAGACTTGACCGGACATTGGCTGTCTGATTACACCTGCATGGAACTAGTCACTGTAACAGAGGCTGAATAAGGTGTGACCAAGGGGATTTTGAAGTGGTGTGCAAGGATGGTCTAATGTAACAAGCTATAGCTTAGGGACATGGTAGAGTATTTTAATTTTTAGTTAATAACTGAGTGAACTTGAGAAAAATGCAACCTTAAGATAACATAGGTATTTTTACATGTCTTCTATGAAAAAAAGTACGTAGTGAAAATTAAACAAGAAATAACTTCTCTGGGCAAAATTAAATTATAGCTTAATTATACAAACATTATTATACATTTTTACTTTGTTAGTTTATGTAATAACATCTCCCAGCAACTGTTCCATAAGAGCAAATATAGACTTATTTTATTCTTTTTCATGACTCCTTAGTATTTCTCTGTATGTTTGTTAAATTTATTTCAGCTGTCACCTATTAATGGGCAGATGGTTGTTCCAGGCTTTTGTTGTTCAAAAAGATCATAAGAGCATCTTGTTATATTGATCTTTTTCCTGCACATGCCAAGTATTATTGAAGTATAAACATGTAGATATGGAATTATTATAAGGAAGGATATATCTTCTATTTCACCTTTTTTATAGTTCTTTTTGTCTGGTCAACAAAATATACTATATGAAATATAAACATTAAAATATAATGTGGATAATGTAAACATTCTATTCAACTTGACTGGCAATAGTTGACATTGTATTAGTTTCATAAGGCTCATATAATAAATTATCACAATCTAGTTATCTTAAAACAACAATTTTTTTCTCTCATGATTCTGCAGGCTAAAAGTCCAGTATCAAGTTTTCAGTGGGGCCATGATCCCTCTTAATGCTTCGGGATACAAGGGAAACTTTCTTTACCTCTCTCCCAGCTTCTGATGTTTGCTGACAATATTTGGTATTCCTTAGCTGAAGACACATCTCTTCAAATTCTGTTTCTATCTTTACATGTCTTTTTCCCCATGTGGATCTTCATATCATCCCTTTTGTACAAATTTTCCTCTTCTTATAAGATCCCAGGTACTGAATTAGGCCTCAGCTTAATGCAGTACAAAGTTATCTTAATTACATCTTAAAGAACTTATTTCCAAATAAGTTTACATTCCAAAATTCTGGACATGTTCTCACACCTATTCCTTATATAAACAAATACTACAAGTATTATGACTATAAAATAAAGTCATGTTTATAATACTATTTTGTGGTTTATTATTTAACCTCATATTATTGACTGTAACCAATGATACTATGTATAGATTCATTCTCCCCTTCCTTTTTAAAACTATTTCATGATATGCTCTAACCAATCCTGTATTGGTAGACAATTGGAATGATTCCAATATTTATTTTTATTTAAGAATGTGGCCTTAGAACAGAGGTTGGAAAACAATGGTCCACGGGCTAGATTTGGCCTATTGCTTGTTCTGGTAAATACAGATTTTTTTGGAACACAGCCACCCATTTGTTCACCACAGTGGTAGTGTTGATTTGTTGTGACAAAGATCATTGTACCCACAAAGACAAAAATGTTTACTATCTGAAACTTTACAGAAAGAGTGTTCTGACCCTTGCCTCAGAGGAAGCCAAGACATGAGAAAGAGGGAAGAAGGGAGGGAGGGAGGGAGGGAGAGGGGGGATGAGAGTTGGAAAATTGTTACTTGGAATTTCCTTTTCTATTGCCCTCCAAATTCTATTAGTGTCCTATAATAAGCATGTGAATGTGCCTCACAGACTTCCTGCTATAGGGAGCTAATTGACTGAAGAACCCAACTACTACAATTTGAAATCCATCATTGCATTTTCATCAAGTAATGTCTCCCCGAGAATTCTCCCAACCAATGATTGAGTGTGACAAGGATGCTAAGGCCCCTTCCTGGGGAATATAAGACATGTTGGTAGGCTCCTTGGTCAGCTGATCTTGCCTTTGCATGGCAATCTAACATACTTCCACTCAGCCTTTTCTCTCTTTCTCCTTAACTTGGGGGGCTTATATTGTGGTTTTCCTGGTATTTCAATCTACACAGATTGTCTGTTTTTCTTTTTTTTTTCACACAGATATTGCATGTTGAATTCCATCTTGGTGTCTGCTTTGCAGAGGACCCAGACTAATACAAGTTGACACTGAGAGTGGTACAAGTGGCAAGTCAGGAAATTGAGACTACTTCACTTCCTGCCTGGCAGGCAGAGAATACTCTTGTAATTAGCAAATGGGGCAGGATAGTGTCTGGAAAGAGGCAGTGGTTCAGTTGCCAAATATTTTACCAGTACTGGGAAATTTTGTGTCAAGTACAATTAGGCAAGCATTTGAAGAATATAGAGGAAACGGTGACTAAAATATGGAAATTTACTTGTTACTGGGAATTTGTTTTTATGCCCTATAGGATGACAGAGTCCATAATAAGCATTTAATAGCTAAAATGGAGAACTAGAGAGCCTAAACGGTAGTAGTATATTAAGAAATCTTCATCACTTATACTGGAAGGGCAGATATAATTGTATGGCAGGCTGGAGACCCAATTGTGAGAATATCAAGGCTCCAGGGATGTCCTAACATTCAGCTAAGGCAGGTTTGCCATGTATAGATCAGGTCTTGGTAGAAAAACATGAAAACTTGAAAAGTGAGACAAAAGCATTAACACCCAGATTGATATTGCTGAAGATGACTCAGAAATTTTCTTTGGACCTTCTGAATAGGCAGGGATTCCCTGCAAAGTTCCAGGACTACTTCTGTGCTAAAACACTCTATAGAAGTCTCTGCCCTAAATGACAACAGTTGCCCCCATCCCATGACATAACTTCTCCTCCTCTTCCTCTTCTTTTCCTGAATGTATATGAGTGAGGCACTGGGCTAAATCACTGCATAACACAGCTAGGTACATTCTAAAATTCATGCAAGAATAAAAAGACCATAACCCTAAATAATTAAAAGACCTCACTGTCATGTGTTGGTAGAAGACAGGAACAATCTCTGGAATTGAATGTTGAGTGTGCTTGGTCAAAGGTGTTAGAATATAAGGTTAGATAAACAAGAATTAATTCCTTTAGGAATGGGGCTGACCATGTATTAGTTTTCCATTGCTCTGTAATGACTTACCACAAATGGAGCAGGCAAACTATAGCTGGAGTTCCTTGAATGAGGTTTTACATCCTAGACATAAATATTCCTTCATAGCTCCTGGCTTTACTCTGTGGGCTCTTTCTGGGTTCATGGTTATACTCTCTTAGTCATTCATATGTTTCATGAATAGAAGCAAATGTTTGTAGTTGAGCAGTTTGTCACCCTGATTCTTGCCAGTATAATGCTGGAAGTTTGTGAAATTTCTTTCATTTCTACTCTAATCAACAGGAGAAGATAGGGATGCGTTTACACAATGTCAGCAGAACAGAACATGTAAAACTAGGTGATTTGCTTAGCTACCTGGTGGTACTCTTTTGTCCCATTATAAATGAACATACAGAGTAATTCCAAACTGAGAAGAATATGAGTATTAAGTGTTTAGAAGTTTCAGAAATGAAGTTAAGGATTATACAACCAGGTAAGCCTTAGTACCTGACCTAGCAATAGCAAATAGGAGGGACATTTAGAGTGGAGAGTGGAGAAAAACAAAGGTGAGTATTAGCTGCAGCCCTGAGATCAACTGCTCAGGCAATGGCTAGAGTTCTGCCCACTGACCTTTCTCCTGAGTATTCCCTTGGGGAAAAAAGGCCTTTAAGAATCATGTAGAAGCTCTTTCTTAAACCCATTAGAGAAATATATTTGTGCTTTACAAAGGTTGGATTGTGGCAGCCAGAAGATAGCTCACAGACTTTGCATTCGAGGGAGCATAATTATAATTGCCTGAGAATTCCTGCTGCTTGCCAAGGTCATTCCAAGCAGACGCTACTTCCAGGCAGTTACTGAGAATGGCCATAGAGATACAAGGTGCAGACCCACAAAAGAGAGTTTAAATAGAAGTCTGTTGATTTTAGCTCAAAAACTTCCCAGTGATTTTGCTGCAGGAAATTTAGATCACTTCTACCCAGCCTTCTCTCCCTCCTTCACTTAGGGTCAAACTTTGACTGTAGTCTTATGGTCTTCCTACCATTCCCTCACTGTCTCCCTAGTTTCTTTCACACACATACTTCCACTAATAAAATTCGTATATGTTTTATCTTTTCTTAACACCTCTTTCTCTGGGAACTCAGACTGACATAGCATCATTGGACAAAACAAATAAGGTAGATTTCAACAGAGACTGGACAATGCATTCTATCAAAGCCATCTTCTAGGGGCACAAGTGTCTCAGAAGAGTGGAGATCAGATGGGAATGGGTTGGGGCATTAAAAACAGAATAACTAGAAAAGGAAGATGTTTTCAGTTCTCCAAATAGTGGTAACCATTTATATCACAACCTAGGGACATCTTTAATTCATTATTGGTGTTAAGAATGATGTAGGCACACAATAGTTGCCTGGGTTTTTTGATTAAGCCATTTCTGCTAAATATTCTACTTAGTTTTGCTGTACAACTTCTTCATTCTTGGTTGTATTTAGAGAGGCAACATGTGCATAATAGAGTGGAAAATATTTTATAATCAGAAATATTATAATTTGAATTCAGGCTTAACCACTTGCTACTTGTGTGACTATGGAAAAGTTACAGAGAAATTGAGCTTTTGTAACTTTATCTGAAAAATGAATATTAATACATAACTTGAGTTAAAATTGAAATGATTCCATGGGATCTTATATATATATAAAAATACCTAGAATAACCAGCACAAATCCATCTCAACAGATGATCTTTCTGCTGGAACTAATAGAATGTGAAGAATATAATATAGGAGTCTTCCATTCACTCCCCTCCTGAGACAGAGCTACCCCAGCCTTAGTTATAGCCTTGAACTTTTCTTATGTTTTTTTAATTATCCATTGTCATCATCTGCTTATCCAAGGTTTAATGCTATGTGTTCTCTGTCATTGAGATTATATTTTGATGACAGTAGAATATTCATTACTTTTATTTTATTAGTTTCTCTCTAAACTCTGACATGCTGATATCATGTGATGGTAGTCAAAGTCAGTGTTAGTCATAAATTCTCTCTGCATGTTCTCACCTTCAAAGGGAAATCTGGCTTAAAAGTACAAAAAGGCACAGAGAAGCCACCACAGATGAATTATCTGACTCTATACTTTTTCCTTCCCCCAGGCCAACATTCCCCTAACACACCTTTTATAAAACCACTTTCATAGTTAAGAATAAATTAGGACATTTTTTTACTAAGAGAGATTAACAGCAGAACAGTTTGAAGAAAGTAGATTCTTCCTTCTTTGATATAGATATGATTTATTTTTCTGTTCTGTAGGCATCTTCCTACTCTGAAGGCTAGGTGGAACAAGATGAAACACAAAGGAAAAATGTATTTAGTACAGGGGGTTCTCTGTTCTCTCTAGGTCATGTGAATTAAAAATGCTCTTAAGGCTTATAGAATGTTTAGCCCACCTGAGTAGAAAATAGGCTAGAACTGGTTAGAAGTCCTGACTAGAGATAGAGTACACACACTACTCTTATCTTCAGAGTGATTATACTTTTAAGATTCTCAAGCACAGTGATAGAGATTTAAGGAGTATTTATAAATTTAGGATTATTTTTCTTGACTTTAAAGTCAATATCACAATTGTTTAAATTGCACTAAAAGTGAGACTATAACATTTTTCTTTTTTTTAAGATTTTATTTATTTTTCAGAGAGGGAATGGAAGGAGAAAGAGAGAGAGAAACATCAACGTGCGGTTGCTGGGGATCATGGCCTGTAACCCAGGCATGTACCCTGACTGGGAATCCAAACTGCAACACTTTGGTTCGCAGCCCGCACTCAATCCACTGAGCTATGCCAGCCAGGGCTCATACTTTTCAATACTTATTATACTTAATGCTTTTATTTTATTTACCTTTCATTAGGAATGGGTCATTTTTTTCTAACTATTCAATCTTGTATTTGCCTTATTACATTGTGAAACTGATCCTATGATAACTATGTATTTAAATGATTAGATAGGAATTTCATTTACTACAGCGATTTAAAAGCATTTCAATACAGCAGTGCTTTATATATGACTTGCATCATCCTAGAATATTGATTCAGGAACAAATATCTTTCTTCTAACATATGCTTTTTCCCTTTTTTTAATTATTACAATCTTTAAAAATATATTTTATTGATTATGCTATTATAGTTGTCCCATTTCCCCCTTCACTCCCCTCCACCTGTACACCCTCTCCCACCTACATTCCCCCCTTTAGTTCATGTCCATGTGTCATACTTATAAGTTCTTTAGCTTCTACATTTCCCATACTATCCTTACCCTCCCCCTATCTTTTTTCTACCTACAATCTATGCTACTTATTCTCTGTACCTTTTCCCCCTCTCTCCTCCTCCCACTCCCCTGTTGCTAACCCTCTATGTGATCTCCATTTCTGTGGTTCTGTTCCTGTTCTAGTTGTTTGCTTAGTTTCTTTTGGTTTTGCTTTAGGTGTGGTTGTTAATAATTGTTAGTTTGCTGTCCTTTTACTATACATGTTTTTTCTTTATCTTCTTTCCTTAGATAAGTCCCTTTAACATTTCATAAAATAAGGGCTTGGTGATGATGAACTCCTTTAACTTGACCTTATCTGAGAAGCATTTTATCTGCCCTTCCATTCTAAATGAAAGCTTTGCTGGATAGAGTAATCTGGGATGTAGGTCCTTGTCTTTTATGACTTGGAATATTTCTTTCCAGCCCCTTCTTGCCTGTAAGTTCCCTTTTGAGAAATCAGCTGACAGTCTGATGGGAACTCCTTTGTAGGTTACTGTCCCCTTATCTCTTGGTGCTTCTAGGATTCTCTCCTTCATTTTTACCTTGGCTAATGTAATTATGATGTGCCTTGGTGTGTTTCTTCTTGGGTCCAACTTCTTTGGGGCTCTCTGAGCTTCTTGGATTTCTTGGAAGTCTATTTCCTTTACCAGATTGGGGAAGTTCTCCTTTATTATTTGTTCAAATACATGTTCAATCTGTTGCTTTTCCTCTTCCCCTTCTGGTACCCCTATAATTCAGATGTTGGAATGTTTAAAGATGTCCTGGAGGTTCCTAAGTTTCTCCTCGTTTTTTTAAATTCTTATTTCTTCATTATTTCCTGTTTGGTTTTTTTTCTTCCTCCTGGTCCACTCTATTGTTTTGAGTCCCAGTTTCCTTCCTATCACTGTTGGTTCTCTGTGCATCTTCCTTCATCTCTTTTATGGTAACCTGCATTTTTTCATCTAATTTGCGACCAAAACAACCAATTCTGTGAGCTTCCTGATCACCAGTGTTTTGAACTGTGCATCTGATAGGTTAGCTATTTCTTGGTCGCTCAAAAGGATGAGTTCTGGGGCACTGATTTGTTCTTCTATTTGAGCCATCGCTCTCTCTCTTTTTTTCCTGGTCTGGTTGCACCTGTTATGATGAGGGGCGGAGACTTAGGTGTTCACTGAGGCTGGGCACCCCAGTTGCTAGATTGTGATGTTGTATGTGGGGGCAGGGGTGGGAGAGAACAAGGGTGGCAGCCCCACTCTCCTGGGATCTCAGTCCCTTCCCTGGGATCCCGGGCTGCGCGCTCTGCCCTGGTCCACAATCGCAGCCTCACTGGGTCCGCCAGTTTCACTTGCGTACTCAGGGTCCACCCGCTGTGTGCCCCAATGGCTTATGTGTTCCCAGTTGCCTTAGGCGCCCACCTCTCCCCGCACTCTGTGTGAGGCAATCTGTGCTCGTCTCAGTCCCTCCTACCAGTCTTGATGAATGGGTCTACTTCAACTTCTTGGCTGTCCAACTTCCATTCAGATAAATTCTCTATCAGTTCTAGGTGTTATTCTGCCTCTAAATTGTTGTTGTTCTAATCTTGGTTATGTGTGGAGGTACGGTGTGCCCACCTATGCCTCCATCTTAATTATTATTACAATTTTTAAAATTGTTTTTCAAATACAGATTTTTGCCTTTTCCCTACCTCTCCCCACCACCCAAGCCCTCCCCAAGTCCCTCCCCCATTTCCACCCCCCTTGTTGTTGTCCATATGTCCTTTATAATTGTTCCTGTAAACCCTTCACCCTTTTCCCCCTCTATCCCCTCCCCTCTCCCTTCTGATCACTGTCATAACATATGCTTTTTTATGATGAAGATTCTGATCGTTAGAGTCTCTTAAATTAATCATCTGGACAGGTATTTTTCTTTGCAGTGAAACTTTCTGTTATGTGTATCTAAACAGTCCCTGAATCTATTTATGGAACCTTCAATTTCCTTCACTTTTGTCATAGGCATCCACATCATCACAATCATCTGATTGGTATTGTGAACATGCTGTATTGCCATTACATTGAAAATTATTGGTGAAAAGGCCAGTTTCTTAAAAAGTTATTACATGTTAAGGTGGTATCCAAAGAATGAGTATGTCAGATTCCTTTCAGCAATAAGACACTACTTAGAAACAGACACAGAGACTTAGAGAAATAGAATAGAGAGAACTGAAGCAAGTATAAACTTTCTATCAAGGCAAGGAAAGATAATCTTGGATCATTTACAGAGAAATTTTGTGTGTAGTTAATAAACATGCACACAGAAGTGAAGGTTACTAAGAGGTCCATATCATGGGTGCTATTAAGTCATAGAAAGAGCTTTCTTAGCCTCTCCCTTTTTTGTAGATCAATGAGATAAACAAATATACTGGGTCTTCATGAAGGCCACCACACACACACTCATATGAAAGAATATGAGTCTATTCTTTCATAACTCATTTGGAGATATAGCTGGGTCTTGAATGGTTGGGCAAAGGCTCAAAGGTTTTATTACTCTCAAGTTTGTTGTGTGGACCCATAGCCTATGCAGGTTTTTTTGCACAGGCATTTGGCCACCTTGCCTTGTATTTTCTTCATTTTTATACCATAGATGATGGGGTTGAGCATTGAAGGTAGAAGAAGGTAGAGATTGGCAAGGAGAATGTGGGCTTCAGGTGGGATATTGAGACCAATGCGGTGGGTGAAGGAGGAAAACAGTGCAGGCACATAAGTGACAATGATGACAAAGAGGTGGGCCGAACAGGTGTTGAGAGCTTTGAAGATGGCATTTTGAGAGTCGAGGCGTACCACAGCCTGTAGGATGAGACCATACGAGAAGCCAATAAGCAGCAAATCAAGTCCCACCACGAGCAGAATCACGAAGAGCCCATAGATACGATTAGGTCTTGTGTGGTCACAGGCCATTTTTACCACAGCCATGTGGTCACAGTAAGTGTGAGGAATGACCATGTGGCAGAATGTCAACCTCTGAAGTAGAAGAGGCATAGGCAGGACAAGAATCACACCCTTGGCTAGAGCTACTAGTCCCAGGCGTCCAACTAAGGAATGGTTCAGAATTGTGTTGTAGTGCAATGGTTTACACACAGCCACGAAGCGGTCAAAAGCCATTGCAACAAGTAGAGCTGATCGTACCACAGATGCTCCATGGATGAAAAACATCTGGATGAAACAAGCATTGAAAGCTATGTCCTGATCATTGAACCAGAAGAGGCAGAGCAGCTTGGGCAACAGAGCCAGAGTAGATATGAGGTCAGCCACCATCAGCAGGGCCAGGAGCAGGTACATTGGTGTATGAAGTGTGGGTTCTGTGGCCACCAAGATGAGGATAGCACCATTGCCAATGAGGATAGCCAAAAACATGAAGGAGAAAGGAAGAGATAGCCACAAGTGCTGTGATTCTAAGCCTGGGATGCCCATCAAAGTAAAGGTCAGGGTTCTGGAATGGTTGAAGATGAGCATAGTAGAAGCTGTTGGTGGTTGTTAAAGTTTAAACACCTGCCAATGAGATACAGGTAGTGGGTAGTTTTGTAAGTTTGGCTTTTAATGAGTTGCTAAAATGGGGTTCAGTGAGGGAGAGAACATTTCTTTGGGATCATGGAGTTTGCAATCAAGCTTTAGGTCTATCTCAAAGCACCTCTATTATTTTCACAATCATTTTTTTAAATGACACTCAGTTTTCTTCTCTGTGAATAGGACATTTACTCTCTCCCCTCACAGTTCAGCAATTCTACATTTAATTTGTTTTCTAGGGTTTTGAGTAATATTAGGATAAAATAATTCTTATTATTGATTCAAGGATAGAAGAACCAGGATCTTCTCATTAGGAAGCTTCCTAGATAAAGAGGAAATAAGCTTCCTTATTCCTGTTGAGAAGTTGAAAAAAACCCTTTTTTGAGTTTCTTTTGTTTTTATAGGTTGTCACCCTTTCAGGGATCTACTCTGGTCATAATCCTGTTTCTATCTATTTTGGACAAAGTATAAAAGATGTATTGTCCAAATAATGACACCATTAATTAAGTGGGTGCCTCTCACTACCTCTCAAGCTAAACACTTAAGCATTTGATCAGCACTTTGAGGTTTTTTACATGCCATGTTCACCTTTCTCTACAACAACTAGACCTCCTGTGTAGATTGAATTTTGTTTAGTCATGAAGTATTAACCCCAAATTAGTCCACTGAGCTACCTAAGAGTACTGGTTTATTCTTCAGGTCTTATTATTAATTAAACAAATTTCTTTCTCTTTCCAGTAATATATTCACTAACACCATCTTTCCTATTACCATCTTATGGAGAAGTTATGGAGAAAACTTATCTTTATGAGGAAATCTAGAGTCCTGTTTTCACAAAATGTAATGAGAAAATAGTAATCCTGGAAAAACATGTTTAGAGTAAGTGGAAATTGGCAACTGAAAATAATGCTTTTAATGGATAAAACACACATTTTACTTAAATCCAGATGACAGAAGGAAAATATTTTTATTCCATTTCTCCTTTATTAATGGTTAGGAAACCCAAAAATTCTATTGAAATTACCCTAAAATTAATAAAAACATCATTCAAACCTTCATTGTTAGTAACTTTTCCTTTCATAAAACAAATTTCTGATAAATGTGTAGAGGATCAGTAACTTCTTTTTTGAAATATGTACAACAGCATATGTGGAAAGAAAGGAAAGATGACTTTTGACAAGTTGAACATAAAATATCATTTTATATTATCCCAAATTAAAAATTAAGAATTCATTTCAGAAGGTAGGGGGAGGACTGGATGAAAGAAGGTGAGGGATTAGCCAAGGAACATATATGTATAACTCATAGACACAGACAACAGTGTGGGGATGGCCAGAGGGAAGGGGAAATGGGGACATCTGTAATAGTGTCAAGAATGAAAATACAGGAAAAAATTTAAAAATATGTCCAGGAAAAAAAAAACAGAAGAAACCAAAAGATATGTTTTAAAATTACTCCATCACTAAAATAGCTCTGACTGCATTGGTACCCATATACTGTGCATTCCTATTAAAAAAGGATAACCTGCCTCATTTGAAGTTTACTTATCTGCTTCTGAAATGAATCACATTTCCTTTTCCTTACACAAAACGTTTTCTGTAATTATTACCCCTCTCTCCTGCATAAATGTTTTTTCTTCTTCTAGTGGGGCTTCCCACTGTTCTCATTTACACCTGCAATTCTACCCAAGACACATTTAGTTTTCACCTGGACTACTGAAATAACCTCCTCACTCGTCTTTCTGCTACTCTTTTGCCTACACATGGATTATTGCCCTTGAATGGCCCTATTATCTTCAAAAATGTAAATATAATGATATTGCAATCCCTACAGTTTCTTACTATTTAAGGAGTAAAGTAAATAGTCTGCCATGATGCACAAAGCACTCTGATGCACTCTGATCATGAATACTGATGCTATCTATACAAGGAATGACTTGACTTCAGCTTTACCACTCTCCCTTCTCACTCCATACTTGGCCTTTTTGCTCTTCTTTAAGCATGGTAAGTTGCCTCAGGATGTTTATCCTTGCTGCATCATCTCTCCACACACATTCAAATGACTCACTCCCTACTTTTATTTGGGTCTGTGAAAGTATAATTTCTTTTTAAACTTCTATTTTTATCACCATAAACCACATATGATCTGAAATTGTCATTTCCCCACCACCAATTTATATCTTCATACTTCATTGAGTCAAAAAGTGGTTCACAGTCCTGGCTGCATATGAGAAATACCAGAGTTTAAAACCTTCTGATACTTTGAAAACTTATGTATATTTAAGGAATTGTGAGAAAATCACTGTGACCTTGCTGTCAAGTGCACAGAGTTCTGGAGACAAGGTCAGAAGTGAACCCATGACTGACAGCTTTTTTGCCTAAATGCTTTTCACATTCTTTGTAAATTATCTACATTTAACTCAATCTTATCCTAACTTCTCTACTTTGTCCACATCATGGCTCTGCCCATATCTATCTGTGTTCTATTACATAGTACGGAAGCTAAGTTTCCTTTTTTTACTCAATTTCTCTCATTTAGGGTTATTAAGTATTCACTATTAGCCAGGGTTTGTAAAAAATGCACTTTTTCATATATGACAGTATTTCTGTATATCTGTAAAACATGATTTATGAAATCTTTTACTTCCTCACCCCCTACATCCTCTGTAAACTTGTTTAATTTTCAGAAACAAGTCAATACTTTCAGGTATCTGGGACAGAAGTTGCTGGGTGGCTGGCAAATAAGTTCCAGTGAAATAGAATTTGTGGGGGCTATAGATAGAATTCACTTAGGAAAATCAATCTTACTGAAGTACAGGTAGTTTTAATTATTTATATCAGAACTTACCTGGAAATGTTCCACTATATTCTTTCAACCAGTCTCCCTTCTTCTGATAACCAGAGCCTTGTTGTTGGGATATTATAGTTTGAATCTGCCTATCTCATGTTTCATGAAACAACATTTATTTTCATTGTTATTATCATTATTGAACTGATGTCAGCCTTTGGGAAGGGGTTCCCTGCCCACCCTGGCTCTCCTTCTGAGTTTTTTCTTGGGACACAATATATAAGGTTTCTTTTGACAGTGGACCAAGGCTATCACATTATATAAGGCAAATTTTAACTCTATGATTTTGTCATCAAGGAACTCTGGGTATAGCCATGACTCTCCAGAGGTTAGGGAAAGAGCTAGGTAAAAAAAAAAGTTCATTAGGGGATCCCACTGGGCCTTTTATTCAATGAGAAACAAGACCTGAAAGGGAGTTTTCTGAGGAGATGGGATAGTTTTGATCATTTCCAGTTTTCATGTAATGATGGTATAATGTGACTTCCCTCTATTTGATGATACCTGTAGAGGGATAGCTTTTACCCTGTAATGGTGAATTTTGAATAAGGTCATTCTTCAATAGATAATTGTCTATAGTCTTTATGCAAAACAATTAATGCTACTTATAAGGAAACTCAGGCACTTCTATGCCATTATAAAAAGAGAACAAATGACTGATTCAACAAATGGCAAATTCCTATCAAATAAGAATAAAATTCTCTAAATGGACACTAATTTTGGAAGACACAAAGATAATAATTTTTCAGTCACATACCACCATAATGAATTTCTTTATATAATCTCTGCTAGAAAGATTAAAGTGGTTATTCTCAAACTTTGAAAACATTTTAAAATACAGATTGCTGATCTCAATCCCCAGTATTTCTGATTCAGTTCATCTGGGGAGGGATCCGATATTTTGTTATTCTAACAAGTCCTCAGGTGACGATACTGCTTTTGAGAGAACCCCACCTTGAAAAGCACTGGATTAATGAATAGCCAGTTGCATTTTGGACATTGCAAGTGGGGACTATTTATATATTTTAACGGATAACACATTCATGTTTAGTTGTAGTTGATCAGAGATGTTGATGCAAGTTCTCAAGATTCCATATTTAAAGAATGTCTTTAAAAGGAAGTCTTTTCACCTTGGTGTAGTTTTTTTCTTCCTACTTCCATTAGAATGTAAAAAGCTGTTTGGTGATGCCTTTACCCTATACAGCTAGAGATTGCCTAAAAATTCTAAACTCTTTGCATTAAATTCTTCCTCTTTTATAGAAATACTAATTAATATTGTTCTCCTTCATTTTAAGATGGTGAGGGCATGATTGTAATTTCTTGTGGAAACCCGGTTTGAATAGAGAAAACTCTGCTCTTTTGTGTTAATGTATACTTTAGGGCAGTGGGTCTATCCTTTCCAAGTCCAAAGTACCCTTAAATAATTCTTAATTATGAAAGTATAAGCCTAATCTACTTTATAGACATAAAAATCTAATATAATAGTTGCATAGAGAAGAAATAAAAATAATTTGCAATACATGTAATAATTGATAATACATATGTGATACATACATAAGTTATAAATATATGTATAATATACACAATTATGTATAGTACATATATGTAATAAAGACCAATAATATATCTTTCAATATGCAATATTCAGATATGAGAAGAAACAGAAAGCTAGTGAACTTAGGAGTTACTCTCTGTAAACAGTACATCTATAGATGCAGAGGGGTAGAGATGAGTGGTGTAGGTGCTCAAATAAAACAGGCTACATTGCCATTAGTGACTTAACATTTCTTGATAAAGTTCCAAATAAATTAAGGTGGAACCAGTTATTAAGTCTTTATTAGGAAGATTCAGTGAATATAAAAATCATGCGTGATAGTGAGGGTTATTATCTAGCAAATGTGATTCCCCTGTCCCTCTGGGTAGAATGTATTTTCCCACTCCATTGACATACTACTTGACCATGGCTTGATTTGAACATCAGGAGGCTACAGATGTGACACAAGCAAAGGCCTTGAATGTGTTTGTACTATTGGGCTGCACTCTTTGTGTGCCAGGGATCTATTCTGATAAGAGTGTGTCCTGAGTGGCCTTAGCCACCTTAGCCTGGACTCTAGGGTAAACACACTTGGAACTGACATGAATTCAATTCAAATTCTGGAACCAAGCTCAGATAACCTGCCTCGTATAATAGTTATCCATTCACCTAAGTCCAGCCTAGAATTAGCCAAACTAAAGTAGAACTGAAACAAAATATGTGTTATAAACTGGGTTAATTTCCTACTGTTATTTTAATAACATCACAAGTTATAGACTTAAAACAACACTAATTTGTAATCTTTCAATTCTGAATCCTTCAATTCAGAAGGTCAAAAGTCTAAAATGGGTATCAGTGAAAAATCAAGATGTCAGCAGGGCTACTTTTCTTCTGGAGAATCAAGGGGAAGGTCTGTTTTCTTGTTTTGTTTTGTTCTGTTTTTGGATTAAGAGGGCACTCTAATTTATTGGCTTTTTGCACTCTTCCCCATCTCCAAAGCCACCAAGAAATTTGGTCCTTCTCACCTTGCCATCCCTCTGATTCTCTCTCTTACTCTCTCTCCTGCTTCTCACTTATAGACTATTTATTTGTTTGCTTATTTATTTATTTGTTTATTTATTATTGTTCAAGACCTTTCTGATTACATTGAGCCCACCTAGATAACCCAGTATAATCTCCCTGTCTCAAGGTCAGAAGTTGACAAAACTTAATTCCATCTTCAACTTTAATTCTCTTTGACATGTAACCGAACAGATTCCAGAGGCTAGGACTTGGATGTTTTTGAGGTGAGTAGAAGACATTCTGCCTATCTCATAAATCAATGACTTTTGCATTGTTTTGTTATACAGTTTATAATGACAAAAAGCATCTAAAATTAATGTACTTTGTGTTTAGTTTAGTTTAGTTTGGCCTAGATGATCAATAAATTTTCCACATACATAAATATCTCTTAATGAATGTAAGGCAGTTTCTCACTGTGTAGAATTCTACCATCTCTGCCTTCTGCCAAATAAATGCCAGAAGAGTACATACTCTTTCTTGGCTGAGAGTTAATTAATGACACAAATTTAATATATATTCTTCTTAGACATTTTATTTCTTTAATAATTATAGATGAGCTACTAAAATGTAGTATCTTGCTTTGTGTATTTAAATATAGAAGGTTTACTGTGTAACCTTTTTCATTCAATGTCTTGCATAACTTAGTTCTTTATCTATAACATAATATTCCATGTTTGAATGTATGACAATTAAAAAAAATTAGGTGAATATTATTTTTTTCTATCCCAAATAAAAAATAGAGGTTTACTGTATTAGAGGTCCTAAATGGTCTGCCATGATATACCCTTTGTGATAAGAAATAGTGATAATAGCCCTGGCTGGCATAGCTCAGTGGATTGAGTGCAGGCTGTGAACCAAAGCATCGCAGGTTCGATCCCCAGTCAGAGCATATGCCTGGGTTGCAGGCCACGGCCCCCAGCAATCGCATATTGATGTTCCTCTCTCTCTCTCTCTTTCTCCATCCCTTCCGTCTCTAAAAATAAATAAATAAATAAATAAATAAATAAAATCTTAAAAAAGAAATAGTGATAATAAATAAATTTATAAATAAATAAATAAAACACGTGTGTCAAGCTATTGTTCTCCTCAGTCTTCATGGCAGTTGGGGGCAGGGGTGTGATAAGGGTGGAGGTTAGGTGGGAGTGAAAGCAAGGGTCAATGGAGCACTATTATGGAGACCAAGCTGCCTCTAGTTAGGAGGAGACTCATTCCATTTAACAAAATGCCTAAAAATTTTTCTTTTCTTTGAAGTTTCATGATATCACAATGTTGAAATATCCTACAGCATAATATACACAAAGAAGCAAATTTGCTTACTCAAATTATACATACTTTCACTTTAAGTACATATTGTAAAATTTCTGTCAAAATATTTCTGTCATTTTACACATCCACACACAATACAGGAGATTTTCCATTTCCCTATATTCTTAGGCATATAAAATGACATCTCTTTATTATGCATTTTTCTGCTAAATTCATTAACTAAACAAGTAAAATCTATTTCCACATATTTTTACCTAATTTTCTTATTGGTTGTGACTTTCATGAAAATTTAATTTGGACCTATTTTATTTTTAAAAATACATTGTCACTTATACATGTTTCAATAATTTTCTCCTGATCTATTTCCTTTGAATGCTATTATTCCATGCTATACTAACATAAATTATGAAAAAAAAACATACAAATTGTTTCATTTATGATTTGTACATTTTCGTATTATTTTTCTTATTTTCCCAGTGTCATCAAGATACAGGCCTATAATATTTTGAAACTTTATTTTTATTTTTAATTTTTTAATAGTTTAGAGACTTGGTTTTTAATTCACTTAAATATTTATTGTCCTGATTTCTGTTTCTGATTTCATTATTGGGGTACAAAAATGCTTCCCATTTCTGAATATTGATTCTGTATCTTGCTGTTTTGTCAAATTCACTTATTAGGTCAAGTAGTTTTCAGGTGGAGTCTACAGGGTTTCCTATGTACACTATCATGTCATCTGCAAACAGTGACAGTTTTATTTTCTCCTTTACAATTTGGATGCCTTTTATTTCCTCTTGTCTGATCACAGTGGCTAGGACTTCCAATGCTGAAGTACTTTGTTAAATAGAAGTGGTAAAATTGGACATGCTTGCCTTTTTCCTGATCTTAGTGAGAAAGGTTTTAGTTTTTGCCCATTGAGTATGATGTTGGCTGTAGGTTTTTCATATATGTCCTTTATTATGTTGAGGTATGCTCCCTCTACTCCCACTTTGTTGAGTGTTTTTATCATAAATGGGCACTGTACCTTATCAAATGCTTTTTCTGCATCTATTGATATGATCACATGATTTTTATCTTTCCTTTTGTGTATGTGATGTATTACATTTATTGATCCCATTTGCTATAGCAACAAGAAAAATAAAGTACCTAGGAATAAACCTAACTAAGGAGGTAAAGTACTTGTACTCAGAAAATGGCACAATACTGAAGAAAGAAATTAAGGAAAACACAAGCAACTGGAAGCACATACTGTGTTCATGGATTGGAAGAATTAACATCATTGAAATGTCCATGTTACCTAAAGTGATTTATAGATCCAATGCAATACTTATTAAAATACTAATGACATATTGCACAGATATAGAACAAACATTTCAAAAATTTATATGGAACCATAAACAACCCCAAATAGGTACAGTAATTTTGAGAAAGAACAAAGTAGGAGGGATCAAAATACCTGACATCAAGCTATATTACAAGGCCATGGTAATCAAAAGGCAATAGTCTGGTACTAGAATAAGAACAGACACATAGACTAATGGAACAGAAGAGAGAGCCCAGAAATAAACCCAAGTCTCTATGGTTGATTAATATTTGGTTATTAATATTATAACCCAAGTCACTATGGTTGGTCAGAGGGGAAGAAGCATAAAATGGAGTAAAAGTAGCCTCTTAGAGAAATAATGTGGGGAGATCTGGACAGCTACATGCTAAAAAATAAAACTCAATCACAAACTTACACCATACACTAAAATAAACTGAAGATGCATAAAAGACTTAAATATAAGTTGTGATACCATGAAAGTCCTGTAGGACAACATAGGCAAGAAAATCTCAGATATTCTACAGAGCAGTATTTTCATCGATATATCCCCTAGAGCAAGGTACATAAAGGAAAGAATAAACAAATGGAATCTCATCAAAATAAAAAAGCTTCTGCATGGCTAAACAAAACATCAGCAAAACAAAAAGGAATCAAACATATGGGAAAATATATTTGCCAACAATTTCTTGGACAAAGGTTTGATCTCAAAAATATGTAAGGAACTCCTATGACTCCACTGCAGGAAGACAAACAACCCAATTAAAAAATGGGCAAAGGACCTGAACACACACTTCTCCAAGGAAGACATGCATATGGCCCAGAGACACATGAAAGGAAATTCAGCTTCACTAGCCATCAGAGAGGTGCAAATTAAAACCACAATGAGATACCACTTCACACCAGTCAGAATGACTACCATAAACAAATCAACAAACAACAAGTGTTGGAGAGGTTGTGGAGAAAAAGGAACCGTACTTCACTGTTGGTGGGATTGCAGACTGTTATAGCCACTGTGAAAAACAGTATGGAATTTCCTCAGAAAAGTAAAAATGGAACTGCCTTTTTACCTAGCAATTCCACTCCTGGGATTATACCCTAAGAATCCTGAAACACTGATTCAAAAGAACCTATGCACCCCAATATTCATAGCAGCCCAATTTATAATAGCCAAGTCCTGGAAGCAACGTAGGTGTCCCTCAGTAAATGAGTGGATCAAAAAACAGTGGTACATTTACACAATGGAATACTACAGTGCAGAAAGAAAGACGGAGCTCCTACCCTTTGTGACAGCATGGATGAAACTGGAGAGCATTATGTTAAGTGAAGTAAGCCAGGCAGTGAAAGACAAATGCCATATGATCTCACTTATAAGTCAAACCTAATCAACAAAACAAACAAGCAATCAAAATGTAACCAGAGACACTGAAATAAAGATCAAACTGACAGTAACCAGAGTGGATGGCAGAGGGAAATAACGGGGGAAAGAAGGGAAAGGGTCATCAAGGAGCAGGTATAAAGGACACATGGACAAAGCCAAAGAGGGGAAGGTTGGGGGATGGGGTGGTAGAAAGTGGTGGTGGGAAAATGGAGACAACTCTATTTGAACAATAAAAAAGTGATAAAAAATAAAATATTTGTTGTCTATGGGTCATAAAATGATTATATTCATTATGTTTTAAAATATATTAGTAAAAAATTAAAAAGGAAAAACAAAATTTCATAATGAAAAAACATATATTAATAGATAACTTCAGCTACTGACTAGTACATTCTATACTTTCTGGATCACATATGTGAAATTAATGTGGATCTCTTTCTGGAATTTTTATTATTTTATTCCAGTTGTTCTTCTATAACAATTTTGACATAAACTTCTGAATTTTTCAAATAATTCTTAAAGTTTAGTATGGCAGTTCTTCCCATCTTGCTCTTACATACTTGGCTGTTCTTAGAATTTTATTTTTTGTATATAAATGTAATTGATAAGTTCAACAAAATTCCTCTGAGGAGTTCATTGGGCTTACATCTAATGTACAGATTCATTTGAGGAGGCCTCATTAAGGTATCTAGTGTTTCATCTAAGATCATGATGTGGTTTTCTCTTTTTAAAATTTTTTTTGTTTATTGGTTATGCTATTACAGTTGTCCCTGCTTTTTCTCCTTTTCCCACCTCCACCCAGTACCACCTACTTTTGTCCCACAATCAATCCCCATACTGTTGTCTGTGTCCATGGGTCATGCATAAATGTTCTTTGGTTAATCTCTTTACCATTTTTCACTCAGTCCCCATCCCACTCTAGCAGCTGTCAGTCTGTTTCATGTATTTATGCTTTTGTTTCTATTTTGTTCATTAGTTTATTGTGTTTATTATATTCTGTGCCACTAATTGGCACATACAAGGTCAAGCTGTCCAATTTGTCATCATTGCCACGAATTGGACTGCTTGAATTCATTCAAGCCATGGCGAATTCATGACTGGAATTCATAGACCATAAAAACCCCAAGTCAAATATGGATAATTAAGCACTTTATTAAGCAAGAGTAAAGTGAGTCAAGATCATACATCACCAGGTGGGAATTCACCAACACCCAAACATAGATGCTGGGGAATCTTGGAGACAGCATTCAGGGTCTGACTGGGAAAGCTTTGAGTGAAGCATACTTCTCTTGGGTGAGATTCTGCAGTGCTTGCTTACAGGGTTGCTTAAATGATATTTTAAACAAAGATGGTTATGAGCCAAGGGCCTTGTGTGACCTGGCCTTCAGTCCATTCCTCAAGGAACTGGCTAGGTTCCATCATGGATGTTTTCTGAAGCATGAACATTAAGAAAGTACAGATCTTTCTGGGAGAAGAGCCAGTTCTCCCTGAAAGAATGCACATACACAAACACTTGGGGAAAAAAGGTCATGGTACGGGCATGAACAGGGAGGATTCTCAATGTCCTCTTAACCCTTCAGATTCCACATATAAGTGAGATCATGTGGTATTTGTTTTGCTGTGACTGGCTTATTTCACTTAGCATAATGTTCTCCAGGTCCATCCATGCTGTCAAAAAAGATTCTCTTTAATCATATATGTTATGTTCATAAAATATCTTACATTGCTCATATTTTTTTCATAAAATTTGCCCATCTGCTTATGTTGCTTTTGTATCTGTCAATCTTGTTGAACTCTTGTAAAGTCTAACAAATTCTCTGTACATTGTCTACAAAAGTACTACTATCATTCACACATTTCTTTTATTATTTTTTCCCTACTGCATGGCTCTGACCAGCACAGGGCTCAGTATGGATGGAGTGGGGGTGAGAGTGGATTTGCTTGCATTTTTGCTCTAGAAACACTTATAACTGTTTCCAAATTTTCATGGTTTATTACACATTTCTCATTTTTGACTTTCCCAGATCTAACACCACTTGCTTCCCATTATATTTTTGAAAAGTATATAATTTATCTAAAATTATATACCTATTTTCATTAGGTTTTTGTAGTAACATCCATAGAATTATCACAGAGTTCTGTTGCTTGAGGTTTAGTTGAATATTGAGATGGTTAGAAAATATTTGTTAAATGTTTGTATTTTTTGTGCTTTAGTTAATAATAAAGCACTTATTGAATGTCTACTTATGTTTGTTTTTAATTGGAAAATTAGGTAACTTGGTGGTTTCATTACATTTTTATTTCTAAAATGGAAAGGGTTTTAGAAATCATACACAGAAACCAGTAAGTGAAAAATGGTGTATGGTATGATTCCTTTTTTATGAAATGTCTGGAACAGGAAAATCATTAGAGACAGAGTTGATTGGGGATTTTCTAGAGTGGGGAGGGGGTTGGTAGGGCAAAATGGAGAGTGACTGCTAATGGATGTGGGATAAAAATGTTCTCAAATTGAGAGTGGCAATGCTTACACAACTCTTGTGTATATATTAAAAACCATGAATTACATACTTTGAATGGATGAATTTTATGGTATGTGCATCATATCTCAAAAAAGCTATTAAAACATGAAAAATAATATACTTTCATAGCTGCTATGTCTGATTTCTGTCATCTTTTCCATTCTTAATATTTATTTTATTTATCCCCTTTCTTCTCGCAAACATCCCAAATTTCTGTTAAATATACATTAATGATGCAATGAGAGAAGTTAAGATAACACATTAGCTTCTGTACTATTAAAATTTCCATCAGAAAAACATAACCAATAGGTACCAGTAGGAAGGGTGTGTGTGTGTGTGTGTGTGTGTGTGTGTGGTGTATCTGAGATGTGGAGAATTAAAACACAAAATATTAATAAATTTGTATGAAATATGTAATATATGTGTGGCAAAAGTACACATATTAAAATTGAACAATTCAGTGAATTATCACAATGCAAACATCCTCAATTAAAAACATACTACCCTTTCACAAAAAAGTGAAAAAAGATAAAATTAATAAAAACAAATAAAGCAATTTGAACTAATCATAAAAAAATAAAAACATGTGATGTAGATGTTATTAGCTGCTTTTTACAATACAGTCTCAGAAAAGGCTCTCAGAAGTAAGTTTCCAATGTCAGACACCTAGCAAGGGACTGGCCCCTGTGTCCAACTTTCAAAAAATAAAAATAAAAACAAAAACATGCTATCAGAAAATTCTATCAGCATTTCAATACAGACAATATAAATGATATACTTTAGAATTTGGAGCTAAAATGTAAAAACTGTGGGCTATTATATACTTTAATTCTAAAAATAAATTACTTCAAAATTTAAACAAAATGGAAAAATAGAGAGTTCTAAGGGAGTAAGAGTCCCTGACTCTTTAATGAAAGCCTCTACTTTCACCTTTGTATTCTTATGTGGTCAAATAAAAGAGAAAAGCTTGAATGCTCGATATCCTAGGGAACACAAAAGCTCCCCCGATGGCTTTAGCCATAAGCTCAGTGCCAACCACCAAACTCCCAAGTGGGGCTGTGTGGTATGTTTCATCAGTATAACAACCTCTTGGCCCAGCATTCAACTGGTTGAGGGTGGGAGACTAGAAATGTTCTTTCTATCTTCTGAGGATGCTTCCACCATACTGTGCTTTCTCATTCCTGCTGTCCTGGAGACATGTGAGTTTGTGTCAGGAAAAGTCTTTAAAAGACATTTTGTATCCCTTAAGAGAAAGTTATCTGTATAACTGGTGATGGGAAGTCTACTTCAAAGCAGGAAGAATGAGATTTAGAGCCCAGCAAAGGGGATTTTGCTGCATAACAACTCTGTGTAGTCTAATTTGGAATGTTATTTAAAAGGCTTCCTAAAATATGAGTTTTAGTTTGGTGTTATTTAGGCTCAGTGGGTGAAAAAGGGAGCAGAGCTGGGAGCTGCCAGAAAAGAAAGAAGTAAATAATCTGTTAGCTGGACCAGGAAAATGGGAGGCATTGTGAAGAAAGTTTACTTGACCACATAAGAATACAAATTTTACTATGATATTCCTGAAATTAATAAAAAGAAATAATTGTTCACTAAGCACTTGAGAGAAAAATGTGTCTGCCTAATCACAGTGCAGAGATCAAATGCAGTAAATTAAGCAGGGACAATCAGCTACTGAATACCTTGGGTTTTGTCATGGCCCAGTGTCCTCATAATAGGCAGAGGTATCCCAAGTTTAGCTGTGCTACTCTGCAGAAGAAATGACAGCCTTAGATTTGTGGTGCAGTTTCAGATATGGAAAGTTTTCTCTATTCCCAATCTTTCCCTCAAATTCTGTTGGAACTTTTATTTTACTGAGGGTATTGGCTCTAATGTCACAATTAGAATTAGGTAAAAGATTGAATTAGAGGGATAGGTTCAAACTGAGTAAGAATGGTCACAAATATTTATTAATGTTATAAAACATTTTATACAAGAGATGGTATGCGATTACAGGCTCATTCCTGTGAGCTGGGGTGGTCATGAGGCTGAGTGAGATGATAAGCACACACAACTCTATAAAGGAGTTGGTATGTGTAAAGGTTGGAATTCCTTACAGACCACAGGAGCTTCAAGTAAAGTTCACTTACATTAATCAAATTAGGAGCCAGTCTAGATCAGTGATTTGTGGTAATCTGTGCTCAGTTTAGTTTCTACAAGAAAAAGTATCAACTCAGAGACCTAAAGAGCAGGAAGGAATCTCAATAAAGAATCTTTAAGTTAATTTAAGCTTTCTGGCTTTGTGTGGAGTGAATTTATGAGATGATTGAAAACTGTAAGGATGTCTGGCAGAAACTAAATGGTAGGGGTGGTGTAGTGAGCAGGTCTTTACTGATGCTCTCACTGATTCTAGCTCCATTCTCTATATTGAGCTACCTAATAGAGCAGAGGTATTCATTATTTCAACAAGTAAACTTGTGTCATAAAACCCAGAGCTGAGTGGCTCTATTTGGCTGAGAGCAGCCAGAGAAGCTATTTTCCAATTACTTATTGATTGTCAGTCAGGTGACCCAAGAGGACATATAGAAAAAAAAACAATTTAAACATTGATTTTATCAAGTTTGCTCTACAATGAAACAACTCTCATTTTGTAAATGTCCAAGTTAAGACTAGACTCTAGTTGTTTAAAGAAACTTCATGAAGATTTTGTATTAGATGTGAGGCTACTTTCCTATTAAAATGAAGGCAATGACATTTACTGAGCACATTCTATGGGCCAGAAACTGTACAAGGTGTTTTATTCAAATTTCAACAACCTTACAGAGTATTATTATTATCATATTACAGACCAGAAAACTAGGATCTTACAAGAAAATTGACTTGTCTAAGGCATCACTGCCAGTAAGAGTAAACAGAAAGATTTGTTCCCAGTTTTATGGATTCCAATGCCAACAGTCTTTTTTTATCACCACAACTTCCTGCTTTACAAACTCCAAGATTCTACGCCTCCAAAATATTTTGCCTCTTCCATGAATATTTGAGCACAAGAGTGAAATCTGTACTACAGTTTTGCCTGAATATTAGGTAGTTCCAAGAGCTTAAATCACATCAATAATAGTCACATTTTTTAACAAGTTCAAACTTTCCCCTTGATGTGTTTCTCCTTAGGTAAGATAGGACCCTAGATCAAATTGATCAGAACCTCAGATCTTGGCTGCATCTTCCCTCACAAACATAAGCTCACAGAACACTGTCAAACAAGACTCTTCATATGCACCTACCTGTACAAGCCACATTTATGTCTCTTCTGTGGAGGTCATATTGTTTATTGGCTCTGAGCTGATTAAAACAGTACTTGTCACCAATCTCTTCTCCTTCAGTTAGTCCCTATGTCTGTGAGGACAAGCACAATAGTTGGTTTTGTTTACCAGCATGTTTGGGTTATCAAATGTTGCTGTGTCTTTTAAACCCACCTACACAGCAAGGAAGAACCTGTTGTGCAGTACAAAAAGAAACCTCTGATTTCTTTTTTCCTGGTGACTATACACACAGAGAATCTGGACTATTAAGGAATAGGAGAGTTCACATATGGTGTAAGAAAGAATTGTGGCAGAGTTGATTTCCCTTTGATAACTATTTTCTCACTCCTCAAATTTCCTAAAATCAGTGTCTTTATTTTTTACTGATTATTTAAGTACTGGCTGTCCAGCTTTGAGAATAGAGCTAGTGAAATCAGAGGTGCACATGAAATATTTGTAGTTGAATGAATGGATATAAATTTCTGGGCAGTAAACTTCTCACTCCCCTTTTGAAGGCTTCCAGTTAAAGTGATTTCTCAGACTTTATCTTAATGACTATACCTCTGTTTCTATCCCATTACCAGTATGCCTTAATACATTCTGTATAAGTCCTTTTGGTTTAAGCACTCCTTGCTGTGAACTGTGTTCTCCCAGGGAGTGGAAGTATGGGAAAGGTGGGATAAACGAGATAGTTGTATAAGATTTTTCCACAAGGAGAGATGAGTCATCACTGTTAATTCTGTGAGTTAACATAGAATTGTAAAATCACTTCCTAACACTATGAAAGGATGAGATTGAGAAGGATTTGGCTACATCTTTTCTTTGAAATCACCAAAAACCACAAGTAGAATGTGAATGAAAGGCTAATGCAGAAGTAGATCAGAAAAGGCTAGAAGTTACTCCTTCAGAAATAGAACAAAGTCCATAAAGGGTTAACTTCAACATCTTGTGAAATGGAAATTGGACATGTGACGGTTCATGAAGCATGTTCTGGAATTTCAAATGAAGATCAATCAAGGATATGAGGAAATGCCTCTTGGTTGGTGAAAGGAGTGGAAACAACTATGGTGGTACTAAGACCAGAAATAATTACCAAGCACTAGATCCCAAACCAGAATCCATTCTCTGTCCAAAGACAAAAAAAATGTCCAACTTTATCCAGTGGACTGTGTTGGCAGTTTGCATTCTGGACAAATGATCCCATGTAATCTCTTCTGAGAAAGAGTTGATAGAAGGGAAGGGAAGGGAAGGGAAGGGAAGGGAAGGGAAGGGAAGGGAAGGGAAGGGAAGGGAAGGGAAGGGAAGGGAAGGGAAGGGGAAGGGGAAGGGGAAGGGAAAGGGAAAGGTCTAATATCTTCCTTTGAGTACAATAGGCCTTAGATATAAAACAACTTTAATTTATTTAAATGCTTATTTGAGCCTTTTCTCACATTCATTAATTTTATTTAACAAGTATGTTGTGTCAGGCACTAGTCAAAGTTCTTTACAAATATTAACCTGTACAATTCTCTTAACAACCCTAAGGAATGATACTATTATTAATCCCATTTTATAGATGATGAAGATTGCCTAATATTATACAGCTAATAGCTAACAAGTGTTACTCTAGTCTCATCATATCCCTGTTCGGTGTTGTCTCTTCAGGTTATCTGATACAGTGGGACAGTTTCTGATCAGAAATGCTCCTCAGAACTCCTGGCCAAATCATGGAGTCTCCTAATCACACTAACCTGGACCCTTCTCTTTTCTTCCTCCTGGGCATCCCAGGCCTGGAACAGTTCCACCTGTGGCTCTCACTTCCTGTATTCTGCCTGGGCACAGCCACAATTGTGGGCAATATAATCATCCTGGTTGTTGTTGCCACTGAACCAGCCCTGCACAAGCCTGTGTACCTGTTTTTGTGTATGCTCTCAACCATTGACTTGGCTGCCTCCTTCTCCACAATTCCCAAGCTATTGGCCATCCTCTGGTGTGGAGCTGGACACATCTCTGCCTCTGCCTGCCTGGCACAGATGTTTTTCATTCATGCCTTCTGCATGATGGAATCCACTGTGTTGCTGGCCATGGCCTTTGACCGCTATGTGGCCATTTGCCACCCACTTCGCTATACCACTATCCTCACTGACACCATTATTGCCCGAGTTGGAGTGGTAGCTATGGTGCGGGGCTCCATGCTCATGCTCCCATGCCCCTTCCTCATTGGACGTTTAAGCTTCTGTCAAAGCCATGTGATCCCACACACATACTGTGAGCACATGGCTGTAGTAAAGCTGGCCTGTGGAGATACTAGGCCTAACCGTGTATATGGACTGACTGCGGCACTATTGGTCATTGGGGTTGATTTGTTCTGTATTGCTCTCTCCTATGTCTTCATTGCACGAGCTGTCTTTCGCCTCTCATCTCATGAAGCTCGATCCAAGGCCCTAGGGACCTGTGGTTCCCATGTCTGTGTCATCCTAATCTCTTACACACCAGCACTCTTCTCCTTTTTTACCCATCGTTTTGGCCACCATGTTCCACTCCATATTCACATTCTTTTAGCCAATGTCTATCTGCTTTTCCCACCTGCTCTTAATCCTATGGTGTATGGAGTTAAGACCAAAGAGATTCGAGAGAGGGTTGTCAGGGTATTTCAAAGGGGGCAGGAAACTGGGGTCAAGGCATTTGAGTGATCCAGGAGTATGGAATGGACTTAGTCCAAAAGAAAAGAAGCTTTTTAAGATTAAATAATCCTCAGTATTTGAGATTGGAAAGTGGTTTTAATAGGGTGATGATGGTTTCCACAGTACTTTCTAGATCATTTCCAAGGTTAACAAATCACAGAAAAGGTCAGGTTGGTTGAGCATTGTTATCTTCAATCTAAGAAGCTGTAACATTGAAAAATTCTTACAACCTGGGTTAGAAGAGCCTCTGCATAGTCATAGAAAATTTCCTCAGTTCTTGGCCCTCTCCCACTACAGAAAGCATGGCTTTCTAACTTCACACTTTAGGCTATATTTTGCCATCTGCAAGGATCAAAAGATGGGACCATAATGCCACAGAGAAAGAAACTAGAGCTGCAAGACACATCATTTTGCTTAATTTCCATATTTCTCCATCAGAGCTTGAAACCAAGAAGAAGAAACAATAACCATAATATTAGCTAGTGGCAGAGCAAGGGTTTGAAAACTATGATCTCTTGGTACAGACCAGTAGGAGTTCTATGGGTGAGATCATAGGAAAAGTCAGAAATAACTCTTATTTGTAAACTTAACATATTCATCCCATGTTTATATTTCTGTTTCTATCATCTAGGGAAGCAAACTAAGTTCAAGTGACTTGGATACCACTCCCTGATAAACAATTTCCAAATATTCTTATGCATTTGCACAACTGGTGGGGACCTGCAGAAGTTACTGACTTCTATCTCCTGAAACTGTGAAGGATGATCACTTACCTAAATCAATCAGAGAGGGAAGTCTTTGCCATTCATTTTTCTATTTATTTATAAAAAAGAAGGGTTAAATGTATCTTAGTCTCTCAATCCTAGTTAACCCTGTGTAGGGGAAAGTTCTTAATTGTACCTGTGACATTGAGATTGGAAAGCAGTTATTATAAATACTGATCCTTCTATTTTCTAAAAAGAAAAGGTTTATAAAATTGACCGAATACATTGAATTAAAAAATAAGCATTGAAATTTTCAATTTATTCACAGTATACACTGTCTGCTTGTCACCCTTTCAGTAGGCCACTCCATATGTTAGGTGAAGGAGACACAAAAATCCCCTGCTAGAAATTCAGAGACCCTCCACTGTTGGAGATGTCAGTCCTGAGGGCAGAACACTAAGGACCATATTTTTAAAGTTTCCATTCTCAGGAATATAAATGTTTTAACTGTGTTATTTTATATCAGTGGGGATAGATAGTTTGCAAATATTAGAATTCAATAAAATAGATAGAACACTGTCTTTCAAAGAAAATATAATTATTATACTGTTTTATAAGAAGATTGCCAGTGCATGGGCTGGTACTGTTTTTAAATAACTTCACATTCTAATCTTCAAATTGAAATATTCTTAACATATTTTTAATAATTTTAAACACCATAATTTAGCAATTTAATTTATTTTTATGCTTCAAATTGGTCACCTTGATAGCACACACACCCTACAACCCTAACTCTGGAACAATTTCTGTACCCTGTGTCATAAGTTCCTAATACTCTCTTTGTGGAGCACATCTGAACAAAGTATACAGATATGCAGATTGCAAGCACAATTTGTACATAATCCACATTTTAACTGGGATGTCATTGCTATATGACTATGCTTTTACCTGTTGCATATTTTGCAATAATAAGATCTTTTAAAAAATATACGCAATCCTCTTATATACCTTTTGCCCCTAATGGTTGCATATTCCACTATTTTTTATTCCATAAGAAAAATGAAATGATAGGAAGTAAACTGTCTCAAATTCTAATTCTCACACAAACTTTTCACATCTACAGCCATTTTTCTTTCTTTATTACTCTATTTGTTCATTACAAATTCATTTTTCTAGTCAAGCAAGGTTCTCAAAATATGGTCTTGGGAGCTCAGACTATATAACACTTACTCCTATATCTTGTGTTCACAACCTATGTGAATTCATTTGCTTTTTTACCCAATAGCAAAATTTTCATTTATCTTAATGACTTTTCTTTTTAAAGCAAGTTTCTGAAAAATATTTTTGGAACTAATTATTTCTGCTGTTTGACTCCTATTTTTTTCCTATGTTATAATCTGGCTTCAACCACAAGTTTAACTTTCCATTGAAATACCTGTCTTCAAAGCCACCAGTGACTTTTTGTAATTGGACTATGTGACAATATATTGTATCATTGGCCATACCTAATTCTCTAAAATCTATTAGCTACTGCTTCTATGATACCACAAGATCCTAACTTTTATTCTATGTCTATAATGTTTGTCTTGTCCTCAAAGAAATTATATGAATCAAAAAGAAAACCTCAGTGAGGTCCATAAGGAAAAAATAATAATAACATTTCAAATTTGAATGCAATAAGGCTAGAAATAAAGGAATTAAAAAATCAATATCATTAGTTATTAGGCAACTGTAAATTTAAATGTCATTGAAATATCAGTTTCTCTAATAAAATCAATATGAACTTCCTAAAGATAACTTGTTCTTGGCATGGTCTAGAATGCAAACTCTTATACACTGCTAGGGACATGTTTTAGATAAATTAGAAAACTAGCATGGTGATTACTGAAAAATTTATTACAAAATTTTTATTAAATAAAATGAAACTAGAATATCAAAAGACAGAAATTTTAAATAAATACTATTCATCTGTTTAATAAAAAGTATGCAGTCTTAAAAATCCCTCTTTGGAAGAACAGTTAATGTACTAATTGTATACTCTTAATTGTAAAAATAGCAATATATGTGGGTAATGAGATAACATTATTTCTTTTATCTTAAAGCATGTACCTGGGCATATACTCATATTAATATATTTAATAGATATACTAATAAATGTTACTTCTCTAGAAGGACAAAAATATATGTTAAAAAGTAATTTTAAAGAGTAATTGAATAAATGTGTGAATAAATCATTGACATAATTTAAATGTATTCCACTTGTTTCCCCCAGGGTCTTTGCAAGTCTTCATAGGAAATAAAACAAAACTGCAGTAGTGAAATCATTAATTTTCTTCTTTTTTCAAAGATTCATTGTTTAAAGAATTTTATTGTTGTTCAAGTACAATTGTCTGCATTCTATTAAAATAACTTGGTTCTAATTTATATCCAGGTCTTTATCTACAGACAACATTCACATATCAATATAAAAGTGCACGTGCATTCATCCTTTCATGCAGGGATACATACATACATGTATGTCCTTACATATTTATCAGTCATGATTTAGTAACCTGGAGGTTAGCTTGATTCCAATATCATTGGTGTGTCTCTGAGTCCTTAAAATGTGCTCTTGGGATATTTGAGATATATAGCACTCATTTTCCTTCAAACTCAGGTCAACAGTCTTCTTATCAAAGAAAATTCAATTCAAAATTTGCTCTGAGATTGTGATGATTAGACAGCCAAGTTTATGGGATATTGAAGCAGACATACTTCATATTGATGTGTCCTCCAAAAACTAAGGTATTTAAATATAATAATGTAGATGTCAGCAGCAGGAGAAGTTCCACTTTACATATGGAGGAAAAGAGAGAAAATAACTTAAGATGGAAAAAAATTTAAATTTGTTTTAAAACAATAAAATAAATTTGTTATTAACACTATGTTACTTTGGTTTAAGCTTGTACCACTAGCTGGCCATTTAGCAAATGTATTGAACCTGTGTAGGAGCTAAAATTTATTGTAATAAATCCATTTCTAAGTGGTTTGTGAAAAAGAGGGCATACAGAATATTATTTTATAGTAGATATTATAGGGGAAATATTAAGACAGAATTGAGCATTTTCCAGAATCATCAAGATTTGTTTAAAAAAATAAATAAAAACAAAGCTGGAAAAGTGGGTAAATATTTAGAGATACAAGGAGATACAGACTGAGGCAGATAGGTAAGAGTTTATAGACTAAAGGTTTTGTTTTTTTCAAAAAGAGAATAATGGTGAGTACAAAAGTGCCAGAATGTTTTAAAACAAAGTTTATCTTCCCAATATTGCAATTAATTGTGCTGTATACATGTGAACTTATATTTTGGTAAATGACATATGTAACAGTTGTTTGAGGTGTATGATGTTGTAAACCTATTTGTTAACAAATTTGTAAGTGTATTTACAACACTGATGAACTCAGGATTGCAATATTGGTCCTAGGGGAAACATTATTCATATAATTGAAACTACCATATTTTGACTGTTTTTCTAAAGTGCAGATTAGTAAGCAGAAGTGGTAGCTTAAAACCAAAACTAGCATTAAATTGAAAACTGGAGTTTTCATAAAATCTAAGTGTTATTTTGAAAAGTTTGCATATTAATACCTACTGTATTTGAATAAATTATTAAAGAATGTCTCTGTTCCCCCATGATTTGGTTTAAAAATATTCTTATAAAAATAAAGTACATTTATCATGGTTAAAACAAAAAATTTTAATCTCATCTGATGACTTTTACCTAGAATTTCTTAGAAAAAAAAAGTTGTCCCTACTTTATCTTGTTTTGATTTCTATAGCATCTGGAATTAATATATCAACTCCAAATTTCATGTGTATTTTCTATGACAATTGTACATCACTGCATGTAGCTCTTTGTTTTTTAATCATGTGTCCCTTTGAGTTGCTTATGTGTACTTTTACAAAATTGAGAGACTTATATAGGGAAGTTTAAGTAATTTACCTTACCAGCTCAAAGCAATGTACATGATCTGCATGTTGTCACCTTACTATTTTAATAATTTATTTAGACATCTTTTGCCTTCTCTGTTTTATGATGGAAATGTTTTGCTTATTTTACAGTGATTTATGCATGGATGTTCTGATTTTATATTTAGTACAATTCCTTTGTTTCTTCCAAATCAAAGTCATTGACCTTTATTTTAAAAATTGTCAGAGCATTCTTATTCCTGAAATTTTTAATATGATATTGAACAACAGGTAGCCAAAATATGTCCTTCAGCTTAACCATTTTTTAGCAGAATCTTGCTATTCAGAGACTCATAAAGTGTGTCATAATCTTGCTCCATCTCCAGCCTCTTATTGCTCACATGCAAGAGACATTACTACTTTTTTGTTCAAAATGTACAATTTATTTAAAGTTTCATGATTTTTCATCTTGATTTTTCTGACTGGAATATATGTATAGTTTTAATATTTACAGAATATATCTTAAAATAGATTCAGAAAAATAATAATAAAGACTTCATCTTTTATAGTTACCATTTATCAGCGAAAGATGTGGGCAAGTCAGGCATAGAAAGACAAATACCATATAATTTCACTTATATGTGGAATCTAAAAAGCAAAATAGACTAACAAAGTGGAGACAAACTTGTGGAAACAGAGAACAGACTGACAGCTGTCAGAAGGGAGGAGGTTAGGGGCTGAGTGAGAAGGATGGAGGGATTAAGCAAAGAAAGGCAAAAGAAAGACTTATGGACACAGACAACAGTATTGTAATTGCCAGACGCAGGGGAGTGGTGATGGGGGTGGTAGAAGAAGGGAAAGGGTTGTAAATGGTTATGCAAGGAGACTTCACTTGGAGTGGTAAACACACAATATAATATACAGATGATGTATTGTAGAATTATACACCTGAAATCCATATGATTTTATTAACCAATAAATACAATAAGAATGAAAAACTAGGCAACTATTAATCATTAAAAAGTATTTCTTTTCTACATTGATAAATAAATGCATATATAGATACAGAAAAAAATCTACTTGGTTTAAAAAATGTTAATGCTCATATTCCCTAGAAGTAGAAAAAGTGGGTTGTTTTGACATACAGATATTTTGGGGGGAGGCAAAAGAAATTAAGACAGTGACAATAACCAAGATGTTTTCTTCTCTTACTTCTATCTAGGAGGATCCATAAACTCTATAAGATGATTAATGATCATACTGACTTAATCATGCTAATGCTGAATCAAACAGATGTGGCTCTAGCCTCATTTATTCTTAATGGGATCCCAGGACTGGAGGACATGCACCTCTGGATTCCCTTTCCATTTTGCTCCATGTGTGTTGTGGCTGTGGTAGAGAATTGTGGACTTCTCCACCTCATCTGCTATGAGGACTCCCTGCATAAGCCCATGTACTACTTTTTGGCTCTGCTTTCTCTTACTAATCTTTTCATATGCTATAGTACAATCCTGAAAGATCTTAGCATATTCTAGTTCCATTTCAAGGAAATCAGCTTTGATGGATGTCTAGTCCAGATGTTCCTTGTCCATGCCTTCACAGAGATGGAGTCTGCAGTGCTCATGCTTATGGCCTTGGACCACTATGTGGCCATCTGCTACTCTCTGCACTACTCAACTATCCTCACCAATCCTGGCGTTGCAAAGGCTGGACTCTACCTTTCTCAGAGAGGTGATGCTCCTTATTCCCTGCACTTTTCTCATCAAGCACCTTCCCTACTGCAGAGGCAATATAATATACTGTGACCACATGTCCGTAGCAAAATTATCTTGTGAAAATATCAAGGTCACTGCCATCTACAGTCTGATGGTTGCACTCCTGATTGGAGGTTTTGACATTCTGTATATCACAGTCTCCTACACCATGATCCTCTGAGCAGTGGTCAGCCTCTCTTTAGCAGATGCTCGGCAGAAGGCCTTCAGCACCTGCACTGCCCACATCTGTGTCGTTGTTTTCTCCTACAGCTCAGCTTTTTTCTCCTTCTTTTCCCACTGCTTGGGGGGCCATACAATCCTTCCCTCTTGCCACATCATTGTGGCCAATATTTATCTGCTCCTACCTCCCACTAAGAATCCTATTGTTTATGGGGTGAAAACCAGACAAATACGAGACTGTGACATAAGGATCCTTGCATGATCTAAGGACATCAAATCCCATAATATATCAAAAGAACATTTGTGTTGGATAGGAAAGAAAGGCAAAGAATGTTTTTCCCTGTCTGCTTAGGGAGAAGATTTTCCAAGAATAGTTTCTCACCTTGGCAAGTGAGTGTGATCAGTACTCCATTCCCATTATTTTTTTGCAAAATTCCAAAATTATTTCTCTGGCACATCACCCTCCCCATGAGCTTTTTACCTTTGGGTTCTCTGTATAACTCAGGTCTCAGTAATAGCAGATTCCAAGAAAGAAAAATACTAATGGAAAGCTGGAGCAATGATTCAGAATATTAAACCTAGTAAAACTAATAATCTGAGGCCAATGACCCAAATTGTTCTTTTATTTGTGAATGGAATTTCCAGTTTGATAACTGTGATATGACTGGGGAAAATGCTCTATATATTCATATTACCCTCAAAAGTCTTGTTTTCTTGTTGGGAACCACCCTGCCTGGTTTCAGAAGTTGTAACGCACCATGGCTAAGGCTTAGTAAAAGACCTTGGGACCATAAGCCACTAAGGAGACAAAGCTCATCTTCCTATCAGGGACACCACCTCTATCCCCTTTTACTTCACTCTGCTTGGCCCTGGGCAGATGACTGGTTAGCCAATGATGGGTAAGATTCCTCAAGGGAGGCATGACCTAAGACAGGCGCAGTCTCGAAGAGGCCCTCAGGGGAGGATTTGGGGGTGGTATAGGAAAAGGGGGTGATGGACCCTCACCCCTTGGCTTTGACATAGCCTGAGTCCTCATTCTGTCTGCAAGAAGTCTCCTAATCCCTTGGCTGCCTTACTTCCCCTGCCTGACTTACACCTGAAACAATGCTGGAGGGTGGTGCCGCCCTGGGCAAGAATGGCGCATTCCCCTGGGCAATCAGGCTGAAGAAAAAATGCATAAAATCCTGTGAAACTGCTTTGCTAAGAATGCCCTCAATTTTCTGATAAGGGTCCAAGCATGAAATGAGTTTGTTTCCCAAAGTTTTATGGCCCTTTATCTAACTGACCCTGACTCAGAATACGCCCTCATAGTTCTTTGAATGTTATCTATTGTTTGGTCATTACTGCCTAATGATGATTGATGAGCGTTACCTATCTTCCTGTGCAAACTGAACCCAGTGAAAGCCCACTGAGGAACAGGCTCATGGCCCTTCTCCTCTGAGAGATTGGCCACCTCTCTTCCCTAAGCAGATCACGTCTTGGTAGACTTATTCTCATCCAGGGGGACTCTGTGGGTGGAACCCCCCACACACATCTTATCAATAATTTCTTAAGTATTAAGAAATTAAAGTAAAATGTGTATTATGAAATCATTAGTGTGATGAGATCAAGTCTGTGGATGTCTTATAAGAAATATACACAGACTATGTATTATAGTATCATACACTTCAAACCTCTATAATTTGATTAACAGGTGAGGAGGGGGGAGTGGTGGGGGAAATGGAGACAACTGAATTTGAACAACAATAAAAAAAATAAAAATAAATTTAAAGCCTAGTTACATAGTGTTTGATCAGATCTTGCCTGGCATGAGCCATTCAAGTAATTGCTTTCTTCCAAACTAGTGGGCTGTCTGTTTTCTTCAAGGTGACTTTCAAAATATGCACAGTTAGGAGGAAGAAGTAGGGCTATTGAGGAAAGTTATACAATATTATAATAAATATTTCTATAAGTACAAAGTTAAGAAGAGCAATAGTTACTGCTCTTCTTCTGAGATTAGAAAGAAAATAAGATAATTACTGAAACATTTTTTTATAATATTCAAGGTCTTTCTAAATTAACATGAAGGTAAGATACCACAAAAATAATGGTTTTGTAGCATTGTCACAGATATCATAAAAAACATTGCAGAGTTGGTTCTTTTTGTCCAGCTTCCAAGAATTCACACTAGTATTCTGCAATGCTGTTAATTTATGCTCATTAACTTCTATTTTATACTTCTTTTGGTATTTTTTTTATTTTATAAAGGCACAAAACCAATAAATTTTATCAGAAAACCAATCTTGTATATTTGATTCCTCTCATTCATCTTGATAGCAACATTTTTTAAAAGATTGCCAGTATTCATTTTCTTCACTTACTCATCCCAAATAATTCTTACCCCTTCTGGCTTTCTTGAGAATATCTTTTATCTCTTCATATCACTGAAATAGCTCTTGTCAATTTCATAAATAAATTTTATGTCACTAAATCTATCAGGTCCTTCTCCATGCCCATTTTGTCCTACTTCTCAACAATATTGAATATAATTTTTTAATATATTTTATTGATTATGCTATTACAGTTGTCCCATTTCCCCTTTTCACTCCCCTCCACCCTGCACACCCTCTCCCACCCACATTCCCCTCCTTTAGTTCATGTCCATTTGTCATAAGTTCCTTAGCTTCTACATTTTCCATACTATTCTTGCCCTCCCCTGTCTATTTTCTACCTACCCTCTATGCTACTTATTCTCTGTACATTTTCCCCCTCTTTCTTCCTCCCACTCTCCTGTTGCTAACCCTCCATGTGATCTCCACTTCTGTGGTTCTGTTCCTGTTCTAGTTGTTTGCTTAGTTTGTTTTCTTTTTGTTTTAGGTGTGGTTGTTAATAATTGTGAGTTTTCTGTCATTTTACTATACATGCTTTATCTTCTTTTTCTTAGATGAGTCCCTTTAACACTTCATAAAATAAGGGCTTGGTGATTATGAAGTCCTTTAACTTGACCTTATCTGAGAAAGTACTTTATCTGCCCTTCCATTTTAAATGAAAGCTTTGCTGGACAGAGCAATCTCGGATGTAGGTCTTTGCCTTTCATGACTTGGAAAATTTCTTTCCAGCCCCTTCTTGCCTGTAAGGTTTCTTTTGAGAAATCAGCTGACAGTCTGATGAGAACTCCTTTGTAGGTAACTGTCTCCTTATCTCTTGCTGCTTCTAGGATTCTCTCCTCCATTTTAATCTTGGCTAATGTAATTATGATATGCCTTGGTGTGTTCCTCCTTGGGTCCAACTTCTTTGGGACTCTCTGAGCTTCCTGGACTTCCTGGAAGTCCATTTCCTCTGACCGAATGGGGAAGTTCTCCTTTATTATTTGTTCAAATAAGTTTTCCACTTGTTGCTCTTCCTCTTCTCCTTCTGGTACTTCTATAATTAGGATGTTGGAACGTTTAAAGATGTCCTGGAGTTTCCTAAGCCTCTCCTCATTTTTTTTGAATTCTTATTTCTTTATTCTTTTCTGATTGTATGTTTTGTGAGACTCAGCTTTCATTCTATCACTATTGGTTGCCTGTGCATTTTCTTCATTTCACTTATTGTAGCCTTAATTTTTCCATCTAATTTGTGACCAAAATCAACCAATTCTTTGAGGATCCTGATTACCAGTGCTTTGAACTGTGCACCTGATAAGTTGGCTATCTCTCGGTCGCTTAAAAGTATTGGATGTGAGGCTTTCATTTGTTCTGTTTGAACCATCTTTTTTTTTTCCTTTGGTCTGGTTGTGCCTGTTATGTATGAGGGGCAGAGCCTTAGGTGTTCACCAGGATGGGGCACCCCAGTCTCTGGGTTGTGACACTGTATCTGGGGGCGGGGTTGAGAGGGAGCAATGGCTCTTGCTCCGCTCTCCATTGGATCTCAGTCCCTTCCGCTGCTTCCCCTGAGCCAACTGGACCCCTCTGGTGCCAATTACCGTGTGGGTGGGCTTGTGTATCCTGTGGGACTTCCCAACGACCTCTCCTGTGAGGCTGGGAGTCTCTCCCTGTGCCTCAAACCCACAGGTGTTTTCAATCAGTGCCCCAAGTCTCTATTTCCCAGTGCTGGGAGCCTGGGTTGCATGCAGTGCCTTGCTTCACAATTGCCACCTTGCTGAGTCTGCCAGTTGCCACCCCTCAGCTGGGGTCTGCCAGCTGCTGCTTGCACACCCAGAGTTTGCCTACTGTGGTCTTGTGTGCCCCAGATGCCTTATGCACCAGGTCCCAATGCTTTCTGCTCTCTGCACCATGCTCCGTTCACAGCTGCCCGACTCCGCCCCTCTTACCAGTCTGGATGAACGTGTCTATTTTAACTCCTTGGTTGTCCCACTTCCATATAGTTCAATTTTCTGTCAGTTCTGGTTGTTATTCTTTTTCTAAATTGTTGTTGCCCCTCTCTTGGTTGTGCAAGGAGGCACAGTGTGTCTATCTATGTCTCCATCTTGGACAGAAGTCCCTCAATATCTAATATAATTAACTCTTTTTTCTAGAAAGACTCCTTTCCCTTAATTTCTAGAACACATCACAAATTCCAAGTTGTTCTTTATATTCACTGAACACCTTCTGTAATTCCATTTGATTTTATTTTTCCTCTGCTTTTCTTTCATATCCCTGGGTTCAGTTCTCTTTCATTTTTTTCACTCATCCTCTATGCATTTCAGTATTAATGGCCATAAATACCACTGTATGTTAATGACTCCCAAACTAATTAACTCATTAATGAATTAATTGAAGCACTAAAAACACAGTAAATATTAGGAGTAATAAAATGCAACATTTAATAATTACAGCAGCCATTCAATAGTAAAATACAAAATACCTATACCTGTATGTGCTTAATATCATTATAGATACAAACAGGAGAAACCGATAGGACTAGAAGGGGAAATCAATAAATCAACAGTTGGATATTTTAAAACATCCTGTTAGTAATGGAAGAAAAAAGAGTTAGGAAAACCAAAATGGCTATAGAAAATCTGAACACAATAAGTGACCTAACCTAACTGGCTTACACAGAAAACACCATCCAACAATTCTAAGGTAGAGTTTTTATTTCTCAAATATAAAACATTTACCAAAATAAAAAATGAAAGCATCTGAAGAACAACTTTATCCTAATAATTTTTTTTAATCTGCACCACCTTTTTTATTCTAGTTTATTCTATTACAGTTGTCCCAATTTCTGCCCTTTGCCCTCCTCCATCCAGGTCATTCTCCCCAACTCCCACAATCTCCACACCATTGTCCATGTCCATGGGTCATTCATACATGTTCTTTGACTAATCTCTTCTCCTTCTTTCCAGCATTCCCCCTTCCCCCTTTCCTCTGTAAGGTGTTGGTCTATTCCCTGTTTCCATGTCTCTGGTTCTATTTTGCTCATTAGTTTATTTAGTTCATCAGGTTTCTCTTAAAAGTGAGCTCATGTGGCATTTGCCTTTCAGTTACTGGCTTATTTCACTTAGCATAACAGTCTCCAGTTCCATTCATGTTGTCACAAAGGGTAGGAATCCCTTCTTTCTTTGTGCACAGTATTCCATTGTGTATATGTACCACAGTTTTTTAATCCATTTATCTGTGGGTGGGCATTTAGGCTGTTTCCAACACTTGGCTATTATAAATTGTATTGCTATGAACATAGGGGTGCATAAGTTTTTTTGAACTGGTGTTTCAGGATTCTTAGGGTATATTCCCAGCAGTGGAATTGCTGGGTTAAAAGGCAGTTCCATTTTTAATTTTTTGAGGTATCTCCATATTGTTTTCTGCAGTGCCTGTACCAGTCTGTATTCCTATGAACAGTGCACTAGGGTTCCCCTTTCTTCACATCCTGGCCAGCACTTGTTGTTTTTTGATTTATTAATGATAGCCATTCTGACACATATGAGGTAATATCTCATTGAGGTTTTAATTTGCGTCTGTGATGGCTAGTGATGTTGAGCATTTTTTCATACGTTTATGGACCACCTGTATGTCCTCATTAGAGAAATGTCTATTCAGGTCCTTTGTCTATCTTTTTAAATTTTATTTTAATTGTTGTTCAAGTACAGTTTTCTGTCCTTTACTCCCATCCCAGCCCACCCACCCATCCCTCCCACCTCCCTCCCATTTTTTTAATCGGACTGTTTGTCTTCTTGGTATTGAGTTGTATGAGTGCTTTATATATTTTGGAGATTAAACTCTTTTCTGATGCATCACTGGCAAATATGTTTTCCCATACAGTCAGTTCTCTTTATTTTTATGATGGTTTCTTTAGCTATGCAGAAGCATTTTATTTTAATGTAGTCCCATTTGTTTATTTTTTTCCTTTATTTCTCTTGCCTTAGGAGATATATTGGCAAAAATATTGCTACAGGGGATATATGAAATTTTACTGTCTATGCTTCCTGCAAGGACTTCTATGATATTGCAATCTTATTCTGAATAAAGAATTTATTTTGAATTTATTCTGGTGTATGGTATAAGTTGGTGATCCAGTTTCATTTGTTTTCTTGCATGTACCAGTCCAGTTCTCCCAACACTATTTATTGAAGAGACTATTTTTATTCCATTTTATGCTCCTGCCCCCTTTGTCAAATACTAATTGACCATGGAGACATGGGTTTATTTCTGGGCTGTCTCTTCCTTTCTGTTGATCTATGTCTGTTATGTCAGTACCAGGCTGTTTTGATTAGTCACCTTGTAATATAGATTGATATCAGGTTCTGTGATCCCTTCTACTTTGTTCTTCTTTCTCAAAATTGCTGAAGCTATTTGGAATCTTTCTGGCTCCATATAATTTTTGAAATATTTGTTATTTACCTGTGAAATATGTCATTAAAGTTTTAATAGGGATTACATTGAATTTATAGATAGCTTTTGGTAGTATGGATATTTTAATGATGTTAATTCTTTCAATCCATGAATATGGCATATGTTTCCATTTATTTGTATCTTCCTCAATTCCTTTTCTCAGTGTTCTATAGTTTTTCAAGTACCGGTTGTTTATAATTTTGTAAACATTTTAAAAATCTTGTAAACAGGTTGTTTATGATTTTATCATAGGTACTTTCTTATTTTTTGCTGCTATAATAAGTGAAATTTTTTCTTGCTTTCTCTTTCTGATATTTCATTGTTGGTATGCAAAAATGCCATCGAGAACTAGAAAGCATTATGCTAAATGAAATAAGCCAGGTAGTGAAAGACAAATACCATATGATCTCACCTTTAACAGGAACCTAAACAACAAAACAAACAAACAAGCAAAATATAACCAAAGACACTGAAATAGAGAACAGGCTGACAGTGACCAGAGAGCAGAAGGGAGGGAATCTCAGGGGAAAAGGGGAAGGGTTTGCAGAAACAAGTATAAAAGACACATGGACAAAAACAAGGGGGGATGGAAATGGGAGGGAGGTGGGGAGGGTTGGGGGTTGGGCTGGGATGAGGGTAAAAGGCAGAAAACTCTACTTAAACAACAATCAAAATAAAAACAAAACAAAACAGAAACAAAAATTCCATCTGGCTACTTTTTATCTGGGTACTTTGCCAAATTTCTTACTAGGTCCAGTAATTTTTTGGTGAAGCCTATGGGGTTTTCTATGTACACTATCATGTCATCTGCAAAAAATGACAGTTTTACTTTCTCCTTTCTAATTTGGATGGTTTTTAACTCTTTTTGTCTGATTGCTTTCTTTGGAGTGAAATGCTCTCTAAATGTCAGTTAAGTCCATTTGATCTAGTGTGTTGTTTAATGCTTCAATATCTTTGTTGATTTTTTGTTTGGAAGATCTATCCATTGTTGACGGTGGGGTGGTAAAACCCCCTACAGTGACTGTGTTGCTATCATTCTCTTTCTTAAAGTCCCCCAAGATTTTCTTTATATATTTAGGTGCTCTTGTGTTGGGTGCACATATGTTTACAAGGATTATATCTTCTTGTTGGACTATTCCCTTAAGTATTATGCAGTCATCTTTTTTTGTCTCTTGTTATGGCCTTCGTTTTAAAATCTATTTTGTCTGATATAAGTATTGCTACACTAGCTTCTTTTTTATGTCCATTTGCATGGAATACCATTTTCCATTCCTCCACTTTCAGCTTGTGTATATCTTTTGTTCTGAGGTATGTCTTTTGTAGACCCACATGTGTGGGTCATGTTTTCTTGTTCATTCAACTATCCTGTTTTGATTGGAGCATTTAATCCATTTACATTTAAGTTTATTATTGATAGGTACTTATTCATTGCCATTTTTTCTCTTTGTCCCTGTGTTCTTCTCTCTATATATTTCTTCTTTATGCAGTTCCTTTAGCATCTCTTACAAAGCTGGTTTGGTGGAGAGGAACACTTTTAGGACATTTGGTGTACCTAGGAACTCTTTTAGCACATTTGATGTACCTTATTATGATCTAGGCTGATTGCCACTGAGCCTGTGATCAGAATATTTCATTAAGTAGCTGGAATATTTTATGTACTATCACTTAAAAATGAGGATTCACTTGGAGTGCAGGCCCAGTGAATGTTAGTAACTCTATTGTACGTTGTCTATTGTCACTCACCTTCCAGTTTGATATAAAAGTTAAGGTCTATCAGCTCTGAGGTATTATGAAAATAATGTGAAGGATCTTCTTTATAAGTCTGGTTTTCCACATAATCTTGAGCTCATTCATGTTCACTTAAAGGCTGATAAATAGAAAACCCAATGTTTCTATGGACTCATAAAATTACTTTCTTTATTAATGATATATTTCAATAATTAAGATAATTTAAGAAAAATATGTTTGATATTTTCAATAAAGATACAAGAAGATGACATTTTTATTAGATGACAATGACCATAATAAAAGGAAGTTCAGTGAAACAGAACTGATATTCCAGAACTAATTTACACATTATAGTCCAGCAGAATTAGATTTATTAGAATAATTTTTGTAAAGTCTATGTCAGTACTGCCATCTTTCCTATGTCAAGTCCAGAATTTTTTTAGTACGTTTTTTAATCCTTGTTCACCTATTTAACCCACTCTCACCCCTCTCCTTTCTAGCTATCATCAGTTTTTTCTCAGTGCCTATCAGTCTGTTTTGGTTTTGGTTTGTTCACTTGTTTTGTTTTGTTTACAGGCCATACATAAGTGAAGTAATACCATATTTATCTCTCTCTCATTTATTTCACTCAGTGTAACACCCTCTATGTTCATCCATGTTGTCACGTATGGCAAGGTCTCATTATTTTTTATGGCTGAGTAATATTCTACCGTATATATGTATCTTCTTTATCCATCCATCAATGCACACCCAGTCCTTTCCATACCTTGGCTAATGTAAATAATGCTGCAAGGAACATAGGGGCACATGTATGTTTTTAAAAATTTTTTGACTGTTGTTCAAGTACAGTTGTCTCCATTTTCACCCCACCCACCCCTGCTTCCACCCCAGAACCTAGCCCTTTTGACTTTGTCCATGTGTCTTTTGTACATGTTCCTTGATGGTCTTTCCTTTATTTTCCCCCATTATCCCTCCCCCCACTTTGGTTAGTTTCAGTTTGCTTTTTAGCACATGTATGTTTTTCAATTAGTGTTTACATTTTTGGGGGATACATATCCAGAAGTGAAACTGCTGGGTTGTATGGTAGTTTTATGTTTAATTTTTTGAGGAATCTCTATACTGTTTTCCATAGTGGCTGCCCCACCCTACATTCCTATGGACAGTGCCAAATGGTTCCTTTTTTCCACACTCTTGCCAACACTTGTTATATGTTAACATATAATATGATTATACACGTTATATTTTAGTTTTTTACTTGCTTAATATTTCTCATATACATTCTTTGTTGCCTTTTGCTCCTTTTTTGCCTTCTTTTATATTATTTAGTATGACTACATTTTATTTTCTAGCTTAGCACTCATGCAAAAAAAAATAATGCTATATTTTTAAAAAATGCCCTGGCTGGTGTGGCTCAGTGGGTTGAGCATTGCCTTGTGAACTGAGAGGTCACTGGTTTGATTTTCAGTCAGGGCACATGCCTGGGTTATATTTTAGATGAGGTTAATACTTAAACCAGTAGACATTGGGATCCCACCAAATCCTGAATGAACATAGTCCACATTCCATCTCATTGGAAGAGCAGACTTTTCTCTTTGTTCTTGAGAATTTTCAACTCACTGAAAATGTCAGGCTGACCTGAGCAACAACACACTTCCCTACACAATTGTTAGGAAAACCCACAATTGTACTTCTGACTCATCATATCACTGTGAATAGTAAGTCTTTAAAATTGAGTGAACAAAGCTAATATAAATTCAATTTCAATGAACTAGAATTACTCCATAAACATGGGGTGGGGGCAGGGGGATGGAGAGGTAGGTAGCTAAAAACGGTAAAAACATTTATTTTACAATTAGCTAAAAAAATTTTACATTATAATTCTTTCATCAAGTTATTTCTTAAAACAAAGTAAGGGTAATAAGGTTGAAAGTAAAATAATATGTATTCTTAAAATCATTTATTTAAGTTACAGTTAGAGGCAAACAAAAAAATGAAGAGACAGCATATGTGATTACTGCTTATGTGTTTAAAATGATGGAATTTATTGAAAACATTTGTTGTTTAATTCTCACAAAATTACATAAGGGCCATACAGGTCTTTTTTCAAGGCATTAGTCATTTTATTTGGGATGACAGAAAAAAAGTGAATTAAGATTCTTTACTAGTGCAAACAGGACATTGAGGAAAATATGCTTGACACAGGGCAAATTTTACACTCTGTTGTTGAATGAAGGATATTGAAAAAAAAAAAGGGGAAGGAAGCAATACAAAGTTGGTGAGAATAGCGCAGAAAAGCTCAGCGCCTTAGGTGCACCCAAGGCCAGAGGCACTACAAAGAAGTGGGTGAGGGTGCAAGAGCTTTAAGAGCTTGGAGAACACAGTGTCATGGGGACAGTACATGTCATAGGACAGAAATATGGATACATTTCCTGAGAAAAGGAACATGAAGGGAATTTATAGATAAGAAACCCATGGTTTGTGACATTATAAAATGAGACAGTGCGAGCATCATAGTCTAGGAAAACACCAACACGACGGGGAGGAACAGTCAGACTGAGGGCTACTTTGAAGAGATTACAGAAGGAAGATTTTGCAAGAGCATTATATATACATCTTTCTTCTAAATGTATAACCCAATAGCCACCACCTGTACGGGTTGTGACTGGCCCAGTGAGTGTAGATGGGATACCAATATTGAAAGTTTGATACCTCTGAACTTTTCTATCAACAAACATCCCATTGAGCTCATGCAACAGATTGAGGCTAGGGGATTTTTCAGAACACACCCCCAACATCCAGGTACGTTTGTCTGAGACATCTACCTCCCAATAATGTTTCCCTGATGTGATAGATGGTACACCAACTACACCATAATTGCTTGCCTGATGGAAGCGATTTTCTTGGTTAATACCAATGTTGCAAGGGAATCCACGTTGCACTTGTGGATCACAGTGGTATTCATATCTCACTTGTCTAAGATCTGCAGAAATGGCAACATTTCGCCTGTCTTTGGGAGGGTCCAGGGTAATGTGATCTGTAGAAAAATTACAGGGTTCAGTGAGGGATATGATGTATTTGTATTTGTGACATTGTAGTGGGATCTTGAGAATAACATGAATAGAAACTGGGAAGAATCTAGTCTTATTCTTCAGAATAGGTATAACACTGCTGAATCATAATGTGTGTGTGTGTGTTGAGGGGGAGGGATCCTGGGTCTTAAAACAAGGGACATAATAGGAAACCCAAAATTCTGAAAGAGAATGAGGGCCACACCTTTTTGTGATTCATGATAGGCTTCATGATAGTGATTTTTCCTTACCCCAATAGCGGCGCACATCTGTCAGCTCTGAAATGAAAAAAAAATACGTAATATGAAGTATAAGCAAAGGCGTTAGCACTAGAATCTATTTCCTCTCCAGGTGAGGAGAGAGACTGGGGGCTATGTGAGATAGTAAATGGCAGAATTAGAGATGAATAGGACAGCTGCCCACTCCCCATTAAATATGAGCACATGATATCCCTCCTCTTTTGTCTCCTCTATCCACATCTAGAAACTAAACCCTCTTCCCTCTTTAACTCCCACCATCACAAGAATCCCACAGCCACCCACTTGCTCAGCATTCCTCACCATCAAACACTTGCAGCATCCCATTCAGGTCAGGAACTCGAAACACTCTCCTTTGTTCCTTGGAGAGAATTTTTGGCCTCTTCAGAGTGAAGGTCTGACTACTAGGATGACAAAAAAAAAAGATCCCTACATTTTTTGTTTCTCCAAATTACTGAATTCTGTGTATTCAACCCATTAAGCACTTAAGCCTCCTTCCATGTAGACCATGAGAAAGGAAAGAATAGACACCCAACCCTGTAGCCAAAGGAAATGCTTATGTCCAACTTTTCAGTACATACTGTGTGTTCTTAGGAAGGCCTTGACCTCACAGTACAGTTTATTCCTTTCAAAATGATAACTTACCTATATGTCTCTAACTCCTCGAATCATATAAATTTACATTAATTTTTTTTAAAAAGGAAACTGGTTTGTAAAAATAAAATAATGTGAGGAAAAGTCATTGAATGGATGTGAGGGATATTGCACAAAAGTGAGATTGTAGAACCTAGCTCCTAGTTGTTTGAGATACATCAAGTGAGGGAACACTCTTTGTAGGGCATCAAGACCTTTAAAGTCTGCTCCCCAGTGGGGAGGCCCTAAGAATACATTTCAGGTTTTCTGGGGCAAATTGTAATACTTGGAAAAGAAGACATTATATATACCATACTAATAGTGGTCTAAATTTCATGGGTTTGAAGAGCTTGCTGCAGCCAGGTAGGTGTGCAAATTTAGACAAAAAGGTGTGGCCCTTTCATTTTGGCTTCAAAAATGCATGACCAAGAGGGATCAATTGTTTGCACCAGGACAAAAATATTCTTTGAGATTGAGGTCTGTTTTTGAAAAATAAAGAGAACCGTGTAGAAGTACTAGATCTCTCCTATTCCCAGAAATTTAAATATAAAAGAGTTATCTCCAATTCTGGGTATTTGGCAGATAAAGAAGACATATCCTACCCACAACAGATCAAGCAGCTATGAAGTACTCAGTTAAATACAGACACACTAGGTGAGTAAGATTTCCAAAATCACATGGATGTGATGCTGCAACGTCTCATCCCTAAGTGCTACTGTCACAAACTCTGCAACTCTCCCAGCCTAAATTCCCTACCATAGAATCTTGTCCAGTCTCAACAGTTATATAGCATGCAAACCATAATATGTGAACATAAATTTAAGATAAAACTGCACTTAGATTTTTCTTCCTTTAGCCATATTTTATTCTAATTAAACACCAAATAATTTTAGGGTTTCTAGCCAAGATGGAGGCATACATAGATGTGTTTTGCTTCCTCACACAACCAAAAAAAGGATAACAACTAATTTAAAAACAAAAAACAACCAGAGATTCCAGAGAATTGAACTGTATGGAAGTCTGACAACCAAGGAATTAAAGAAGAAAAATTCATCCAGACTGGTAGGAGAGGCAGAGATGGGAAGATGGGGCAGTGAGGACATGTGAAAAGATGGGAGCTGGCAGACCAAGATATCCCATATTCGTATGCAGATAAGCCAGAAGGAACAACTGGGGAGTGAGACAGACTGCATAATCCAGGGTTCCAGTGTAAGAAACTAAAGCTTCTACACCTCTGGATGTGAAAACCTGTGAAGGTTGCAGCATCAGGAAAAACTCCCAGTCTCACAGGAGAGTCCATTGGAGGGGCCTATGGGACCTTAGAATGTACACAAGCCTGCCCACCCAGGAATCAGCCCAATCTGCTTGTGAGAAGTGGGGGAAGTGATTGAGAGTGGAGCAAGAGCCAAGCAAATGGCAATGTTCCCTCTCTGACCCCTCCCCCACACAGAGCACCAAAATGCAGTGAAGTGGGTTGCCTTGCTCTGGCAAATACCTAAGGCTCTTCCCCTTACAATGTAAATGGTGGGCAGAGACAAAGAAATCTGGCCCAAATGAAAGAATACATCAAAACCCTAGGAAAAGAACTAAGTAATGAGTAGGGAGCCAACTTATCAGATGCAGCATTCAAAACACTAGTAATCAGTATGCTCACAGAAATGACTGAATATGATCAAAAATAAAGAAAGAAGTGAAGGCTATACAAAGTAAAATAAAGAAAAATATACAGGGAACCAACAACAAAGGGAAAGAAACTTGGACTCTGTTGGGAACTGCCCTGCCTGTTTTCAGGAGCTGTAACTGTCCCCCCTCCCCCTGGCTAAGGCTGAGTGAATGACCTTTGGACCATAAGCCACTATAGAGGCAAAGTTTATTTCTCTGGCAGGGGTGCCACCTCTGCACCTTTTACTTTACCCTGCCTGGCCCCAAATGCTTGATTGGTTAGCCAATGACAGGTAAGATTCCTCAAGGAAAGGACGACCTAAGACAGGCATGATCACAGGGGCCCCCCCAAGGAAGGATGTGGGGGGTACAGAAAAGGGGTGATGGACCCTCACCCCTTGGCTTTGACATAGCCTGAGTCCTCATTCTGTTTGCAAGAAGTCTCCTAATCTCTTGGCTGCCTTACTTCTCCTGCCTGACTTAAGCCTGAAATAATGCAAGTGGTCGTGGGTGCAGCTCTGAACTGAAAAGGGCAGGTTCCCTAGGGCAATCAGGCCTAACAAAGAATATATAAAATCCTGTGAAACCTGCTTTGTTTAGAAGCTCTCAATTAAATGATGAGGGTCCATGCAGGAAGTGAATTTGTTCCCCAAAGTTTTATAGCCCTTTAGCTATCTTATCCTGACTCAAAATAGGCCCTCAGAGTTCTTTGAATGTTACCTATTGTTTAATCATTTCTGCCTGGCAAAGATTGATGAGCTTTATGTATACACCTTGTATTCATATGCAAATTGTATCCAATAAAAGCTTGTCAAGGAAAGGGTCGAGCACTCTCCTCTTGAGAGGGTGGCCGAGGCACTCTGAGGCTTGCTCTCCCTTTTAGAGAAAAGTCACACTGTCCTTTTTCCTCCACAGGGCTCAGTAATCCATGTGAATTTATTTCATCTCATCCATAACGCTGCGGACACTGTGGGCTGGCATGCACGTCAGGACTCAAATCAACGATTTGGAACAAAATAAATAAATAAACATTCAGCTAAAACAGAATGAAGAAACAATAATTAAAAAAAAATTAGGAGAGGCTTAGGGACCTCTTAAACATCCCCACATCTGAATCATAGGGGTGCCAGAAGGAGAACAAGAAAAATTAAATACTTATTTGAAAAAATAATGAAGGAAAACTTTCCAAATCTGGCTAAGGAACTAGACATGCTAATCTAGGAAAACACAGAGAATCCCAAAGAAGTTGGATCCAAGGAGAAACACACCAAGACACATAATTAAATTATTCAAGATTAAAGATAAGGAGAGTCTTAAAAGCAGCAAGAGGAAAGGAGACAGTTACCTACAAAGGAATTGCCATAAAACTGTCAGCTGCTTTCTCAAAAGAAATCTTACAGGCAAGAAGGGACTGGAAAGAAGTATTCAAAGTCATGAAAAGCGAGGACCTACAACCTAGATTACTCTACCCAGCAAAGCTATGATTTAGAATTAAAGGGCAGATACAGTGCTTCCCAGATAAGGTAAAGTTAAAGGAGTTCATCATCACTGAGCCCTTATTATATGAAATGCTAAAGGGTCTTATCTAAGAAAAAAGAGGTCAAAACTATGCAGTAAAATGACAACAAACTCACAACTATCAACAATTGACCCCCCCCCCCCCCAAAAAAAAACTAAGCAAATAGCTAGAACAGAAATAGAATCACATGAGTGGAGACACATGGAGGGTTATCAGTGGAGAGATGGAGGGAGGAGAATGGGAGGAAAGGTACAGGGATTAAGAGCATAATTGTAGACACAAAATAGACAGAGGGAGGTTAAGAATAGTATAGGAAATGGAGAAGCCAAAGAAATTATATGTAGGACCCATTGACATGAACTAAGGTGGGGAATGCTGGAGGGAGGGGGGTCAGCGTGAGGGGGATGAAGGGGAGAAAAAAATGAACAAAGTAATAGCATAATCAATAAAATATACTTAAAAAATCACCAAATAACTTTAATGGCTTTAAACCTTATTTGATAGCACAAGCTGTTCATCTCTGGTCTCCCACACATACCTTTCCAAGATGCCATTCACATCCTAAAGAGAAAAGAGAAAATGTAAGCCAATAAGTAATAAGCCTCCTCACTTACAAAGCTTCACCTCATCCCCACCTCCCTGTAATATGATGGGAATAGATATGGTCCCAATGTGAGTCCAAGTTAAAGACAAGACTAAGGTCACTTATTCCAAATGGTTCAGTTAAAGTTGCCAGGTTTCCTACAATTTAAAAAGAATTTTGACCCTTGTAGAAGCACAGCATGATCTTCCAGTAGCTGATGATAAGACTTAAAAACTCGGAGGAAAACATCAGGTCCAAGATATTTTCCCCATTTTTCATAAGGCTCCCCCTAAGATGATTTGAATAAGTCATGGTTGTTCATTTATTCAATGTGAATATAAAGCGTTGTACTATTATTTGTCAAGAATTATGCCATAATTGGGAGAAACAAAGATGAGTAATTATAGTATTCCTCAAGAACTTGACTTCTGGTAAGGGTACTAGCAAACAAATGTATTAATGTAGGCTTTTTTCAAATCTCTCGTCATTTTATACAATGTCTATAATTGACCTCATTCACTCCCTAAATTAAACACTACACGTACAATTGATTCCCAAGCCTTTATTTTCACTCAGTTTTGTCTCTTAAATGCAGGTTAATATATTTCCTAGAAAAGAAGCACAGAAACCAGTAAATTAGGATGTCTCAAATGGACCTTACGCTTCACCAACCAAATTGTCTCCTCCCCTACACCCCTTTGTCTATATTACCGATATCCGCTCAGTCACTGTCCTCAACATTACAATGCTTACCGACATTTCATTCTTTACCAAGCCAGTTTAGTCCACACCGTTATCAGTTTTTAGTCATCTGAACATATTTACCATCACTGATTTATTTTTTCAATGCACTTGTTCCAATACATTTGTTCTTTTTATTTCAGACTAACTTCTTCCATGACACCAAAAAGTAGGCTAACTTATGGGTCTATACACAAAAATTTACTTTGCTGTCTGTGTTAGGGCATTGTTGTTGTATATTACAAAAACCCTTAAAAGTGGATGAAATAGAGAAAAGGAATTTGGGGGACAGTTGTGATTTTAATCAAATTTTAGTTTTGAAGCGCCAACATTGTCATCAAGATCTGGTCTATGTCGTTCTCCAATTCTATTTATGCTTCTATATTGACTTTATCCTCAGTCCATAAAGAAAACATGTATCTCCTCTAATAAATTCCTGAAAAAAAAATAGAACTTGTCTTCCCAGTTACATCAAATTCCAAAGTCCTCATGGCACTGGCTTGCACTGGATCAAATGCCCATGTTAAACCATCACTGTGTTGTTGCTGAAAGAATATAAAGCAATGTCAGAGGCTAGTATCCATATTTTATTGGAATTAATTTAGTATTAATCTGAAGTAGATCATGAGAAAAAAGGACGCATGTTGTAAATAGAAAAGCAAACACCACAAAAGTAGAAAATAGTAAAACTTAAAATTTTATACTAAAAATATCTGTTTAACTCAAAAGAAGCTTGTCAATGAGAAAGAGCACAGTTAAAACAGCAGGCAATATGTAGAAGCAAATAAGAATATACCTTAAATAGGGCTACATCAATGATGGCATTAAATTTTATTGTCTTAATCCACCTATTAAAAGGAGAGGTTGTCAGACTAGATAAAAAACTATTACAATTACTGCTATCTACAACAGATGTGTTTTGTATTCAAAGATACAAATATGGCAAAACTAAAAAGATAGATTTCTCATTTAAATGGTGTAGTAGGTAAATGCTGTGCTCATCTCCTCCAGCAACCACACAAAGACAAGCTGAACAGAACTCCTCCTATAACTAAAGATATAAAGAAGAAGCCACCTCAAGAGTGGTGGAAAGAACAGAGACTAAGCTCGCTGGTACCACGCCCACATGTGGAGGTTAAGAATGGGAGAAATATCTTGGCTGCAGAGGTCCTACTGAGGAACCAGGAGTCCCAGCCTCACAGCAAGCTGGGACAGGAGTATCAAGAGGAGTCCCCACCTGATCTGGCTGTGAAAATCAGCAGTCTCAGTCCACATGTGATGGAGGGCTATTGCAAACCAGGTGTCTCCTTAAAGGGGGCTAGAACAGTGTGATTCCCTCACAAACACTTGTCCTATGCCTCAGAATGTGGGCAGAATCTAACAAAGGCCAGCGACATTCAGAGAGAAACTGAATTGTCTGGCTTCAGGTGGAGGGTTGGATGGGAAACTCTCCCAAGGACTAAAGGACCAACAGGTGCCATTTTACTCTTGTTGGGCCCTGCCCCCACACAGCCTGTAGGCCCAGGTCAATGCCAAATCTGAGTCTTCATTAACCTGGCTAACACCACTCTTGCTCCATTCTAGTGATTCTCTGAAACTCCACCAAACACAATTAAAACCTCTAGCCAAATCTCTTTCAGAAATACAGGGACACCTACCAGCCAACACCCTAACTTTCCTAAAACTTCTTAAGGGTCCACAAATAGCAAACAAGCAGTGGCTGAGTTCAGATGCCCTTTAATTCTTGCTAAGCAGCTGCAGACAGACAGTAGTATCATCTGACCTTGGTTAACCACAACACCTCTTCAAGGCATCTCCAAGCCCAAAACAGGCAAACACCAACCCCTCGACTCCTTGTAGTTTGTATCAGGTGACACTGGGCCACACACAGGCAGTGGCTGACCTTGGCCTACACCAGAGTCCCTCCCAAGGTCCCAAACCAAAAAACCTGGTGGCCAGCTTCAGAACACACCAGTGCACTACCCAACTAGCACCACAAAGGACACACCCAAAGGGCAGATTCAGCAGGCACTAGGGCCCTGCTAAAGTGAATCCACTCCACTGAGTCAGCACCATTACAATAGCTTGTTCACTATAGCCAATACTATTCCTCACAGCCACTCAGCCTGAGGGTCAATCCCACCCACCAGTTTGTCAACAGTAATCAAGCTCAACTACAACAGAAGATACACACAACCCACACAAGCAAAACCCCTGGAGCACCCAGTTCAGATGAACAGGGACACTGCAAAGGACACTGACTACATAAGGCCATTCTGCCAAGATGAGGAGACTTGGCAGATATACATAATACATAGATATAACCATGGGGAGGCAGCCAAAATGATGACACAAAGAAACGTCCCAAATGAAAGGTCAGGACAAAAATTCAGAAAAATATATAAACAGAATTGAGGCAAGCAATCTACCAGATAGAGAATTCTAAACTCTGGTTAATAAGGATGTTCATTGAACTTAGGGGAAGAATAGATGATCTCAGTGAGAACTTCAGCAAAGATATTGGAAACGTAAAAAATGAGATAGAAGCCATTGTGAAATCCCCAGTGAGAAATGAAGACTACAAAGAGAGAATCTGAAAAGCATCAAGAGAAAAGCACTTAGTTATCTCTAAGGGAGTTTCCATAAGACTATCAGCTCATTTCTCAATGAAAATTTTTCAGGCAAGAAGAGACTGGCATGAAATATTGAAAGTGATGAAAAGCAATGACCTACAACCTAGATTTATAGGCTATTGTTTAGAGTTCAAGGAGACATAAATAGCTTCTCAGAGAAGAAAAAGCTGAAAGAGTTCATCCCCACCAAACAGTATTACAGCAAATGTTAAAGGGACTTAAGAGCAAGAAGAAAAAAAAAAATTAAAGATATAAATATATAAAGAGGGTAAATGATAATGGAAAAATAAAGTAAAAAGTTTTAAAACATATAAATAAAGAAATCATCAAGAATGTCGATGAAATGTCCAACAGTATAAACCAGGTTTACCTAACTGTCATCTACAGACCGTGCCACCCAATGAATACACAACACACATTTAAAATTAAATTTATGTAATAATTTTGGGAATGCAATATTTTAAGCAATAAACATGCATCAATACATTTAATAGTTTTAAATCCTAAAATATGTTTTCTGATTAGAAAGAAATTAAATATGAGATACAGCAGAATAAAAATTTTACACCAAGTGTTTGTAAATTAAACAAGAGTTTCAAATATCCCAAGAGTCAATAAAGTAATCAAAAAGGAAATCTGAAAATAGGAATTGAATTCAAAAAGTAAATAAACCAAGTGGGGAATATAATTTTTAAATGCATTATATATTAAAAACTTTAACAGAAAAGATTATATGCACCCCAATGTTCATAGCAGCACAATTTACAATAGTCAAGGGCTGGAAGCAACCTAAGTGTCCATCAGTAAATGAGTGGATCAAAATGTGGTACATTTACACCATGGAATTCTACGCAGCAGAGAGAAAGGAGCTCCTACCCTTCACAACAGCATGGATGGAACTGGAGGGAATTATGCTAAATTAAATAAAGCCATGTGGTAAAAGAGAAATAGCATATGATCTCACCTGTAATTGGAACCTAATCAACAAAACAAACAAGCAAGCAAAATACAACCACAGACATTGAAATTAAGAACAAACTGACAGTAACCAAAGAGGAGCAGGGAGTGTGATAATAGGGGATAATAAGGGAAAGGCCATCAAGGAACATGTATAAAGGACACATGGATAAAGCCAAAGGGGGTAGGTTAGAGAGTGGGATGGGGGGATGGGTGGGGTAGGGGGGTATGGTGGGGTGAAAATGGAGACAACTGCACTTGAACAAAAATTTAAAAAAGATTCAAATCAGTGGTCTAAATTACCACACTAAGAAACTATAAAGGGAACAATAAATTAAACACAATAAGCAGACAAACATACAACACACAAATAAATACACACATACTCATATATGCATGTGCATACACATCTAAACACACAAAGGAAACTATATAAGAGCAAAATCAATTATATAAAAACATTAAAAATAGTTAAATTAATAAAACAATATAGTTTATTCTTGAAAAACATCAATAAATTTAACCAAACATAACTAAATTGACAAAAAATAAAATAAAATCATTGAAATTGGGATAAAAGAGGGGCAATTACTGCAGTACTGTAGAAATAGAAGAAATTCTAAGGGGTTATGGTGACTAACATCATGTTTACAAATCTGACACATTAAAGTGGACAAATTTCTACAATGATGTACATTATGAAAAATTGACAAATACCATATGATCTCACCTTTAACAGGAATCTGATCGACAAAATAAACAAGCAAGCAAAATATAACCAACAACACTGAAATTGAGAAGAGTCTGACAGGGACCAGAGGGGAGAGGGGGAGGGAATTTCAGGGGAAGGGAGGAAGGATTTGAAGGAACTAGTATAAAGGACACATGGACAATAACAAGGGGGAGGGGGTGGAGATGGGAGAGAGGTGGGGAGGACTGAGGGGGTGGGCTGGGAGTGGGTAACAGGCAGAAAACTGTACTTGAACAACAATTAAAATTTAAAAAATGAAAATAAATGTCTTTAATTGCTGCATGAAACTTAAAAAAAATTGACTGAAGAAATATTTTTTTTAAAAAAGAAAACCTAATACAAGTAAAAAAAGTTAAACTTTTCCAAAAAGAAAGGCCCAGAGTAAGATGGTTTCAGTGGTGAATCTATTGAATCATTAAAGAAATACTACCAATTCTTCATAACTGTTTGTTCAGAAAAACACAGAAGTAGGAGAAAAATCTCAACTCATTCTAAAGAAAAAAAATCTTGGATCATGAAGAGGTATCACAAAATATTGTATACTAGATCATAGATATATGGGCTTATAGAATATAATTAAACACAATGGACCTTTTATCCATAGTCAAATTTTTGCACTGAAATTGATACATTAATTTAAAAAAAAACAAGATTTTTCCTTGTTACTCATGCACACAGTTATTCCTATAAACTCTGAAATGCAGGAAAATTTTACTGGAAGACCAAGGGAACCTCAGTGTCACCACCAGAAACAGCACAGCCACACAGCAGTGCAGGAAACTTAGTGTTCAGTTTCCTCAGTTCCAGGTGCTGGGGCTTCTTCCCAAGTCTTACCTGCAGCATCTTCATCGTTGACCCCTGTAACCGAAGCTCCAGCTCAGAGATGAGATCTCTCAACAACAGGCTCTGCTGGACCTGCTCACTCTCAGACTGTTCCAGGACATGGAAAATATATATCTTTTCCTTCTCCAGCTTTCTCACTTCTTCTTGCTCCTTGTTGTACAGGATGTCTCTCAGTTTTTTAAAACAATCCTGGGCACTTTGGACCTCACTTTTTATTTGATTCTTCAGGAATGAAAAAGAGAGAGGAACTCAGGCTATCAGGCAGAGGCTGGGAGCCAGAATAAAGAAGTATTTGATTTGGAAGTTCTCACAGGGAAGGGAGATGGAAGCAGGGGAGCAATGCCTGGGGGGGCTATATTTCCTATAGGGAGTAATATTTCCTATTACTTTCTCTTAATCACATTCTAAAATATTGGCCTCTAATTTGCATTATTCAGGCCAACCCTGCACCACAATGGGACCCTGGATGTGGTTCAGCTTTCACATAGCTGTGCAGGACTGTCATGCCTCCTGCATTACTCATGACCTCCATCCTCAGCCTAACATTGAGAACCAGAGGACAGAGCCATGAGACATTGGCAATTGTTTTCCCCTGGAAGAGTTAAAGGCTCAAAATAATAACAAAAATGAACAGAGAAGTCACTAGCTATCCTTACCAGAGAGGCTGTCTATGAGAATCACTAACTTACAAATATCTGTGTTAATTTGTGACAGGTTCATTTTCAGTCACAATCCCTCTCAGGGAAAGGATAAAGAATGATTAATCAATAACTCTGGACATACTGACTGTCAGGGAACAGGAGGAAGGGAGCTCCTTGGGACTAAAATCCACCCAAATCCTATCTAACTCCCTCAAGAAATGTCTCCTTCTACCTCCCAGGAAGTTCTCTCTTCTCTGATGTCAGCGCCAAACTTCTTAACTTGCTGCTGTTCAGCTCTCAACCTGTTCAGAGCTGCCTGGAGTTTCTCCTGTGAAGAGGAACCACATCAGAGTCAAGCTATGGGCATTTTCAGCATCAAAACAGAGGACAAATGGGGAAAAATCAGGCCAATCTCTGAAGAAACTATAGTATATAGTAACTATGAAACAACAATTGGAATCTGTGACTTAAAGGAAACCTGATGTGGTGAATATTTTCTCTAAGATTCAGGTGATAGAAATTACCATTCCCATATCAGGAGGAGACTGATTCTCTGTGTCCTCGAAGAAGAAACCTGATCCTGCAGTAAGGAAAGAACTTAGACATGAATCCACCCAGCTACCCACTTACCCTTCCTGTTCAAAGGGGCAATGACAGCTTTGCTTAGACACTAAACCTCCACTTATTACCACAAGCTATAAAAATATCAACTTCTGGTTTTGAATCTGCACATCATTTTGTAATTGTGTGGAATGCACAGAAAAGTCCTTCTGGCCTTGGAAGCTGAGCATAGGGAGAAATGTGATCACAGGCCTCAAGAATACATTGGCAAGGTAATTAGAGCCAAATGCAAAGCAGAGATTTCCCATCAAGTACTATTTTCTGTCCTGTCTTTCCTCCATCCTGGTCTATTACCTTGTACTCCTGAGCAACCTCCTCCGTGAGAAGAGTGTGGTGATCCCGGTGTTCTTGAGACCTCTCACAAAGCCAGCAAATGAACTTCCCATCCTCCTTACAGAAGAGCAGGAGTTTCTCTCCGTGGCGCTCACAGAGATCTGTCTTTTGCTCCTCCTCTAGGCTCAACTTGACGTTTTGAAGCATCTCCACTATGTTGGCCACATGCCGATTAGGCCGCAGGTTCCCAGGCTGGTACCTGATTCGGCACACAGGGCAGCTGCTCCCTCCTTCTTCACTGACCATGGACTCTGTGTTGTTTGCAGTGATGCAGGCTTGGCAGAAGGTGTGCCCACAGTCCAGGCTCAGGGGTTCTGTCAAGAGCTCCAGGCAGATGGGGCAGGTCACCTCCTCCTTCATGTTCAACAGGATTCCTGAAGCCATTGCAGCTGCTCCCCTACTCCTACTTGTCCTGATGTCCAAAGTTTCTCTTGCTCACAGATCCTGACTTTATATCAAAGTTTAAAAGGAAACAGAGTAAGAGAGGTAGGAGTAAATCATGATAATTGTTTAGAAATCAAAGTGGGCAGTGACCAAAATTGAAGGGAAAAAATAATAGAAACAAGGAAAAAAGTTGGAAACCTGGTTATAAAGGTTTTGCATAAAAATTTCAAACACTTAACTTCTGGATCACCTCAAATGACCAATTATAACTTTATATATGAAACTGTTGTTATTTTTATTATTTTACTGAAAAAAAAACAATGACCTGACATCTTTTCTACCAAAGTCCTTTTATGACCCTCCATCTCTCTTGATTCTTTCTTCCTAAGCCATACAATCCCTTGATGATAAAAGCACCAAGCCACTCATGCTTCCTGGCTTTTATACCAGCTGTTCTCTCAGAAGGCAGTGCCACTCCTAATATCAGTAGGACTCACTCTCCTCCTGTCATGTTTGTTTATCAGAAAGACCTGCTTTCATTTGCTTGTTTACAGTTTAACCATTGTCATCACTTGTTCCACATTTACAACCTCTCTTATTATCATGACATACTATGTGACAATGTGTTTGCACATGCAGCAAAAGTAAAGTCTTTATCAGATGTATACATAGAAATAGCAAGTGAATTAAGAAAATCATTATCTTCAATACAGAGAGTTGAAATGAAACTAATATTTGGGATCTCCCTTCAGAGATGTATTCCTACTCCACTGAATCAACCGATGACAAACTGAGGAAAGATCATTCAACAAATTATCACTGACAATGAATTACATGCTAATAACTGGGTTAGTACTCAAACACCATGGTGAGTCTAAACAGAGAGCTTAAACCACTAGGACCTTGACATTCACCTGGAAATAAATAGTAAATTAGATAATCAGTCATATATATGTGCAAATGAGATGATGTAAAAAATGCTGAAAGAGAGATGTGCATTCTGTTGGGAAATCCAATAATGGGGGCAGATAAAGGGTTGTCCAATAATTCCAACTTGAAAACATAAAGGTTGAATTGACCAATGAAAAAGATGAAAAAACTGAGGGAGAGAAAAAAAAGTATTAGGTAGAGGAAATGACCTGTTTATGGAAGATATATATCAGCTTGTCTTAGTTTGTAAATGCTAGTGTGGCTCATGTACACAAAACTTCCAGCCCTTTGATATCATACAAGCCAGTAGTGGCCATGATATATGGCATTTTCCCAATATGTAACATTTAGGTACTCTTTTCCAGGAGCAAAAGATATTATCCATATTTTCCCACCAGAGAACACAGGGAACATGATTGGCTCTGCACTTTGTGGGTTGTACAATGTTAGTTGGAGTAGCTGAAAGAGAGGTTCTGTGGATAGTTACCTCATAGGGTGATCTGATCATATATTCCTAACTGGACAAGTCACCCTCAGGCACACAACTTCTTTGCTCAAAGGATTATGTTTGCCTTAAGCAAGGCCTGTCCATTGTTTCTGTGCATTTAGGTTTAGCACACCTTCGAAATGTCCCATTTTTAGACCTTGGAAGTGTGACCACCCTCAGGAGAGCACATAATCTTGACTATCCTATAATTCCTGCCTTTCTTTTGCCAACTTTTGTGTAATATTCCTCACTATCCTGCTTAATTCCAAATGTATAAAAGAAGTTGAAAACTGCCTTTCTAGAAGTATTTTTCTCAGTCTGTTATGGTCTTGCTTCCAGGCATATCATCTGTTTGGCTCAAATAAATTTTTTAAAAAACTCTCTTCGAGTTTTGACATTTTTACTTTGACAGTAGAGTTGGGAAGGTGAGTAGGATGCATGCACTGTTGCCCAGAGGAGAGATGATGACGGCTTTTAGGACGAGAAGATGAAAAAAAAAAACAGAGAACAGGGGATGAGAGAGTGAGACATACTGTGAAGTAAGAAGACAGGAGTGGAGTTAGATCATGTGGGAACAAAGGATCAACATCAGGTCCAGGCTCTTTATTCCTGTAAAGGTAATATTGGCTTATTCATCTAGTAGGCTGGTTTTTGCTGTTGTTGTTTTTCAGAGGGTTGGGGCCAGGGGCACCTACCAGGTCACAATAAAGTGGAAGGTTGGCTGCCTTGCAAGGCAACATCACAGACAGTAAAAATGAACAAATGTGTAAAATACATTTGGACTACAGACACTTTACATGGCCTTTAAACTCCAGTTATCATAGACCTTAATTGTCATAAGTGACATGTAACTCATAACTTACTATGCTTCTTTTAGGCCCCTGGAAGTTGTGTTCATGGGCTTTTACAAGGTAATTGGTTCTTTGTAATTACTAGGCTTACATAAACAATGGTAGTTTTGTAAGTGGCAAAAATGGCAACAGTTTTTAACCAGTGGAGTCAGACTGGACCTTGGTTCAACAACCTTGGTACTTGAGTTCTGGCTAAGAGAAGCATTCAAAGCCAAGACTCAATTATAAGAAAGAATTTATTTAGAAAATCACAGAGGTAGAAGGGAACTGTAGGAGAAATGGCTCAAGAAACAAGTTACAGAGGCAAAAGTAGGGCCCTTGGAGCTTAAGAGGGGAGAGAGAGAGGAGAGAGACATGTGCCTTGAGAGATGAAAGAAAAGAAAAGAAAGAAAGGTTCAGGGTGGAAACAGGAGGGAGGTGGGGAGGGCTGGGGGATGGGCTGGGATGGGAGTAAAAGGCAGAAAACTGTACCTGAACAACAATTTAAAAAAAAACTGAACAACAATTAAAAAAAAAAAGAAAAAAAGGTTCAGGCATGTTCAGGTGAGAGCATGAGAGCCCTGGAAAAGAAGGGGGTGAGGAAAACCTCAAGCTTGCTCCATAGAGAGAGAGCCTCACTGGGTCCTCAATCCTGGGGGCTTTTTTCTGAATTCTCAGGGGAGGATCTCAATAGAATATTCGTCAGCTTTCTCCATGTGTCTCCTCAGGGTCAAGTTTTCAACATATTGGTTAGCACTAGAGGACGGGGGTCATTATTCACTGCAGCTGGTCTGGATGTTATCCATGGCATTGCTCTGCCTGGCCTTGCTGCCTTTCTGGACCTGGAGCCGAAACATGCCTGAGGCCTAGATGTTATTTCCAGTGGTTAGCAGGTGGTTGTACAAGAGACAGTAGTTTTGCTATTGCTAGGTACCTGGGGCTTTCCACCCTGGTGATCCTCTGTACCTGGCCCATCATTCCTATTCTGCTCATGCTCATCTTAGTGCTTACTAAAATTTCACTCATATCCTTAGTCTGGCATCTTAAAAAACTGAAGTGACAGGAATAAAGTACCTCCTGTATCTGCAAAAGATATCACTGAGAGCACACCTGAAGAACCATGCCAGCAGGCCCTGTCTCCTATCCCCAGAGTCTATCTGTCCTCCCCAAGATGGAGTAAAAAATGCAAACAAAAATTAACTTCAAAAGGTAATAAAGAATAAAAATTATGTATTGGAGCAAAAGGAGATGCAGCCTGGAAACACAGATTCAGGTAGCAACATAATTGTGTTTCCCTCCACAAAGGGGAGGTCAAACTTTATAAATCCAATTTCCACCCAGAATTCCATTTAGATATGTTCTATGTAAATGAGATATCTAAATAGCAGAGTTTGTTCTGGGGCTCTTCCCTGTGCACAGAGTAGCCCCCTGTTGGCAAATAACTTTATCATGGGCTAGTTAGGTTACATTACACATCCCGTTCTATTTCTTCACCCTCTCAGCCTAACTTCCCCACAACACACTCTTGCCACCTTTATGATTCTTAATCACTTAGGACAGGCTTCATCATTTCCTTGAAGACTCTACTCAAAATCATCTTCCCACACTGAGACTTAATCTGAAATCTATTTAAAATTGCAAAGCTTTTTACCAATGGTTTACAGATAACTTGTCCTGTTGTAACCTTTTTGATTTATTATTGTTGTTCTTTCAATGTTTTACACTTATAGTAATTTTTATTTTGTTTTATAACACTTTTCTCTTTCTGCATATTTACTTTCTCTTTCATGTCTGGAGATATAATTTTTGTAGGTACTTAATATTTATTGTAGGTTTGATATAAGTTAATACAGTTTATACCACAGGTATATGCACTTGTTCTTGTGGTTTTAATAAAATATGTTCAACATTTATAAATATTTATTTTTCCTGTACTTGGGACTTCTCATAACTCCTGAGGAGCCAGTTAATGTAGATTAGATATGGACATGGTGCATGTATAACACACAGACTCCCGACTTCTGAAAAGAAGGAGAAAAGGAAAATACACATCAAAACATATGTGAAAGAGATATCAAGGTACAAAATGATCAAAGGTGAAATTAACATGGAGTTCTTTTTACTTTTAGTCCAGATGGCAGTGTAGGTATACACAGTGCTCACATCTCCCACAGTGGCATAAAAATTAAAACTAAACTACAGCACTACCACCATTCGGAATTGCCTGAAACCTAGAAGAACAGAAGTTCAGTAACTAAGACTATAAAAAAGCAGCCACACTGAGACTGGTAGGAGGGGTGGAGATGCAGAATGGGCTGGTCCCACACCCACATGTGGCAGATAAAAATTTTGGGGAAATCTCAGCTTCAGAGGTCCTTTCTGAGAAACTGGGAGTATTACCCACACACCAGAACTTTCAGCCCAGGGTTTAAGTACCAGGAAGAGGATTCTCCATAACTTCTGGTTGTGAATAGCAGAGGAGATATTGGCTGATTGAGATGGAGGTTCCTGAAGTCCCAGGCTCCTCCTCTTAAAAAGGCCCATGCACAAATTTATTTGAACTCGCTACCTCTGAGCACCAGCATGGGGGCAGCAGCTCCAAAAGTGCCAGGAACATATGAGGAGGAACTGAATTGTCTTTCTTTCAGGATGAGGGCAAAAGGAGCAGGTTTTTCCCAAATACAAGTGCTGGTAGAAGCTGCTATTACTTTGCTGTGCCCTCACCTCACAGAGCTGGCAGATGGGTACCATATCTGAGTATCCATAAGTGTGGCTAACACTGTTCATCCAGCCCTGGTGATTCTCTGAAACCCCACCCAAAACAACTTTTGGCCCCACCCAACCTCATCCAGAGGCATTTCCACAGAAACAATCTGTATGGCTCATGCCACAGACCTTCCCGAAACTGCTCCAACGAGCAGCATTTGACTTCTGTGTACTCTGTACCATTTGTGAAGACAACACAGTCCCAGCAAAAGCATCACCTGGCCTTGGTTCACCCGTTTGGACTCTCAGGTACCTCCAGTCCAGCAAAAGTAGCAGTCATCTGTCGATCTCTTTGCAACCCATGCCAGATGGCCCATTGCAGGGTACAGGTGGTAGCTGATCTTGGCCAGTACCTGCTAGGAGGCCCCAGAGACAGTATACCCAGTGGATAACTTCAGATCATGCTGAAACAACAGTCAACCACCACCATAAACAACACATTCAAGGATGCACTTGGTGGGTACATGAGCTCTGCTGAAAAATGTCCTGCTAATGGGGTGTCCCCAGCATAGCAAATTCTTCACAGTAGTCTCAACCAGTCCTCCCATCCTATGGGCCTGGGACTAATCCCACCCACTGATGTTCCAACATCATTAAGGCTCAACTACAACAGAAAGAAGCACACAACCCACATGGTAGGTGCACATGGTATACTCAGCTCAGGTGACAGAGGAAGCTAAGCCACTGGGTCCTATAGGACTCCTATTACACAAGGCCACTCTACCAAGCCAGGGAGATGTAACAGCTCTGCCTAATACCTAGAAACTCACACATGGTGGTAGTGGTAATTAGGAGACAAGAAAACATATCACAGATGAAATAACAGAACAAAACTCCACAAAAAGAACTAAACAAAATGAACAAGCAATCTAATAGATGCAGAGTTCAAAATACTGGTTATAAGATTGCTCAGTGAGTTTAGGGGAAGAATAGATGACCTCAGTGAGAACTTAAAGAGATAAGACACATAAAAAAAGGAGAAAGAAAACCTAAAAAAAACCCAGTCAGAAATGAAGAATACACTAAATAAAATAAAGAATACATTACAGGAAATCAACAGTAGAGTAGATGAAGCAGAGAATAAAATCAGTGATTTGGAAGATAAAAAAGCAGGAAACACCCAATCAAAACAGCAAAAAGAAAAAATATCTAAAAAATGAAGACAGTGCAATATAAGGAACCTCCGGGACAACTTCAAGCAAAACAACATTTGCATAATTGGAGAGCAAGAAAAGAAAAGAGAAATTGAAAACATATTTGAAAAAATAATGGCTGAAAGCTTTCCTAACCTGGTGAAGAAATGCAACATACAAGTCCAGGAGCTCACAAAGTCTCAGACAAAATGTGCCCAAAGAGGCCCACACCAAGACACATCATAATTAAAATGCCAAATGTTAAAGACAAATAGAGAATCTTGAAAGAGCAAGAGAAATGCAATTAGTTAACTAGAGGGGTGCTCCCATAAGACTGTCAGTTGATGTATTAACAGAAACTTTGTTGACATTGGCATGGAAATTACATACTGATGAAAAGCAAAAGCCTACATTCATTCTTACTTTACCCAGCAAAAATATTTTTTTTAGAATTGAAGGTCAGGTAAAGAGCTACCCAGAAAAAAAAAAGCTAAAGAAGTTAATCATCATCCAATCAGTATTATAAGAAGTATAAAAACATCTTCTTTAAAGAGCAGAATAAAAAATATAAAAATTATGAATAGTAAAATGGCAATAAATACATATCTATCAATAATTACTTTGAATGCAAAGGTATTAAATACTCACAGTGATTGACCCTTATATATACTGTTACCAAGGGACTCACTTCCAATGAGAAGACACACACAGACTGAAAGGAAAATAAAAACAAATGAAAAGTTGTGGTATTTCTACCAGACAAAATAGGCTTAAATATCAAAGCTATGAGAACAGATAAGGAAGGATCCAACAATTCCACTTCTGTGTATTTATCTGAAGAAATCCAAAACACTAAATCCAAAAGACATATACATCCATGTGTTTATTGCAGAATTATTTACAATAGCCAAGATATGGAAGTAAAGTAAACAGTCTCTATTGAAAGATTAATGGATAAAGGAGTGGTGCATACATAGAATGAAATACAATTCAACTGTAAAAGAGTGAAATCTTGCTATCTGCAACAACATGGATGGACCTAAAAGGTATTTTGCTGAATTAATAAGCCAGACAGAGAAAGACAAACACCAAATGATTTCACTTGTATGTAGAATCTGAAACACAAAAACAAAATAAATGATCAGGAATAACAACGGACTCACAGATACAAAGAACATTTTCAAGGAGATATAAAGTACATCATAGAGAATAGAGTCAATAATTGTATTAACTACATATGGTGTCACATGGGTAGTAGAATTATCTGAGTGATCCCTTTTTAGGTTATGTAAATGTGTAATCATGATATTGTACATTTGCAGCTAAACATCAACTCTAAATTTTTTTATGTTTTAAGACAAAGAATAGAGGGGTTTTTTTTTCCAAGAAAAATTACCAAATCCATTTCTTAGCTTACTGCAAGGGAAAATTGAGTTAGGGGTTGAAGTAATAAACAATAGAAGGGTATGTCTAGATGATAAACAAAAACATCAAAAACAGGAAGGAACACCAGAGGGTCATGGGATACACTGAGGTAAGAATAAGCCATGGCACTCAGTGGGCAACAAATTCCCTGTGCCTGGTCCCCAAAGAAATAAGTGACCACATGGGAGCTACAGAGATTGGCAGCAACCTGATCATCCAACCTCTCATCAGGCTTGCCAAAGGGCTAGGCAATTTATCAGGGAGATTGTGCACAGCTTCCCAAAAGTTACCAGGACAAGAGTACAACAATAGCAATAGAAGGGGTGATTCCTGGCAAGTCCCTGAGACCCCGTCTCTCACACATGCATTCAGATAGTGGCTCTCATTTCACCTGTCCCTAACAAGAGACTTTGCTTTATGAAGAGGGAAAAGAGGGCTCCATCAAACAGATTTCACTGGAGAAAAAGATGAAGGGATTATCTGCCTGGTGGCGGGTGGGGGTGGGGGAGAGTATTCTGTTTCAAATTGACAAGGTAGAAAGTCAAAACGACAGAATAAGAAGATGACGGTAACACAGCCTGGGGAAATAATGGTCCTTCCAAGGAACAAATAAGACTCCACCCTTCTAAACCTCACTTCTTTAAAGGTCACTCTTCCCCAGACTAAATGTTCCCCTTCTGCCACTTCAGCAAAAACATGCCCAAGCAGAGCCAGCTCAGAACTACCATTACAGACACCAAACACACTCAATATCTTCCCTCAAAGCCTCCTCCTTCCTCCTCAGAAACTGGCCCACTTACTTTCAGAAGTACAGGAGTCTAAACTCAGTGGAGAAGATCAGGTGTAGGACTAGTCAAGATTCACTTATCAAGTCAGAGCTCAGCTCTCCAAGGAGGAGCTCCCCACAGGAAGAGGAAGAGAAATGAAAGTTAAATTCAAAACGAAAAAAGCAGAGCAAAATGTAAGAACACTGCCACCTAATGGTACATTTGGGAAGTTAATGCCTCAGTATGTTCTTAGCACCTACATCAGCTGGGCACTCAACCACTGTATTTTATTCCTTTTGCAAATTATTCTAGCAGAATATTTCAATGATTAATAAGAATGTGCATTCTAATGATACATTCTACAGCTTGTCTGAATACTCAGAATTTTAATTTAATCCTATAATAATTAGTTAATGTCCTAAACTATTTACTAAGAATAAAATCATGATCCAGAAAGCCTGGGTACCTTCCCTTTATAATACAGAGTGTGATCGGTGTTACAGCTCTGTTAAGTTGAGCTGAGTGGTAGCAGATGTCATTGTGCAAGGTAAAAATGACATTTTAGAAAATATTCTTTTTTTTCCCTAAATAGCAGCTACAAAGAGCTATAAAGAGCTGCTATTTAGAAAAATGTTGAGCCTACTGGAAAAATGTTTCCACAACACAATTGAATATTTTTATTTTTTATTGATTGATTTATAGAGAGAGAGAAAGAGAGAGGAAAGAGAGAGATTTGTTGTTTCATATATTTATACATTCTTTGGTTGCTTCATTTTTGTGCCCTGACCAGAGATGGTACCCACAACCTTGGCATATCAGGATTACACTCTAACCAACTGGACTACATGCTCAGGGTAATAGCACTGAATCTTAGGAGTCCACCGATTAATCACCAGTTTTTGTCCCTGACCCAGGCAGGACAGGTGAGAAAGCCTTCCTGACATAATGGTGGTACACCTGTGCCAGTGACATGTTATCAGCAACTGGCACAGTTGTAGATAATGAAGAACATAGAGGTTAACAGATGGTGCTCTTCAAGTATAGTCTTTCACCAGGTAACACACACCTCCGTGATTGTTCCATTTCCCCACTTCCTGTGTGAAACATTTGTTCCTTTTTAAACCATTCACCAAAACCAGAACTTATAAAAATGAATAAAATGAAGGTACAGCTAACGAATTACATAGCACTACCTCTACAAGGCACCTACAAGCTCAGTACAGGTAACCACCAACCTCACATCTCTTTGTAGCCTCTAACACGTGGTGCTGGGCAAGACACAGGCAGTGGCTGACCTTGGCCTACACCATAGCCCCCCCACAAGAGGCCCAAGAACCAACGAATCTGGTGGCCAGATTCAAACCATACCTGAGCACCAACCAATTAGCACCACAAATGGCACTTCTAAAGGGTGTACTTAGCAGGTACTAGAGTCTCACTAAAATGATCTCACCATGGAGTCAGCTTGTTCACTGTAGTAAATGCTATTCCTTATAGCCACTCATTCTGAGGATCAATCCCATCCACCAACTTACCAACAGCAATACAACAAAAGAGACATACAACCCACAGAAGCAACACCCCTGGAGCACCCTGTTCAGGTAAAAAGAAATACTAAAGGACACCTACTATACAAGGCCACTCTGCCAAAATGGAGAGACTTGGCAAATATACATAATACATAGATATAAACATGGGGAGGCAGCCAAAATATTAGGACAAAACTTCCCCAAAACAAAACTACACAAAATGGAAACAAGCATTCTGATAGATGAAGAACTCAAAGCACTTGTTTTACAGATGCTCACTAAACTTAGGAGAAGAATACATGATCTCAGTGAGAATTTCAACAAGGAGATAGGAAATGTAAAAAAAAAAAAAAAAAAAGACCCAGTAAGAAGTGAAAAATACAAAGACAGAATCTGAAAAGCAGCAAGCAAAAAGCAGTTAGTTATTTAAAAGGAGGGTCCTGTAAGACAATCAGCTAACTTCTCAATGGAAATTTTTCAGAAAAGAAAGGATTGACATGAAACATTCAAGTGATGAAAAGCAAGGACCTACAACCTAGATTAGTCTAGCCAGCAAGACTATCCTTCAGAATAGGAGGAGACATAAAGACCTCCCCAGATTAGAAAAAGGTGGAGTTCATCACCACCAGACCAGTATTATGAAACATATTAAAGGGACTTAAGAAGAAGAGGAGGAAGATGGCAGCAGAGTAGGTGGAAGATGAGCCCATTTGCTCATGCCCCCAGCACAGAATTTCAGTTGATCTTCTGACAAGTGACCTGAACAATCAGTGGAATCTCAGCTGATATGAATTTCTGAAGCCAAGAAGTACAGAGGATGCTTTGTACCATCAATTGGTACCATTGATGGTACCAGTTTGTACCATCTCTGGTAAGAGATTTTATAAATTGAAGGGAAAATACCCTGTGTGAGGTGCCTGCAGCAGGGGAGACCAAATGGGAAATGCAGCTTAGTTGCTCCCTCCCTTCCAGAAGCAGGAATCCCAAGTCCTGCACAGGGAACCCCCATCCCTAATCAGGAGAGACTTAGGAAGATGCACAGAGTCTGAGAGACTCAGGTTACACACACACAATGAGCAACACATCCATAGCCACAGTATCAACCAGGAGAGTTCCAGACAGAAATTCTATCTTCTAAAACTGTCAGACACAGTGGCAGGCTGCAGCCAGCTCTGACTGAGAGTGAGACTCTGCTTTTTGGGGAGGTTGAGGGTATGGAGAACTAGGCAGTGGTTGGTGCTGCAGTGTGTGTGCCACATAGACATTTTTTAAAAGGGGAACTTAAATGTGGCTGGACAGGAAACCTGCGTGTATGTGCAGCTGCTCTTTTCAGCAAATAAACCAGAATGAAAATACAGTTTGGACCCACAGAATCCAGCTAGGCAGAAAGATTAGAAAGCTGGATGGCAAACTGATTGCAGGGCCCCACCCAGTGCACCTGGAAGAGGAGATCTGTGCACCAAATGGAGAGATCAGGTTTGAGGCTCCTGAGAGAGCAGTGGTCTGGGAACTAGATGGGCAAGGGCTGAGCACTTGAGATTCTTTGCAGTCAGGCAGGTCCCTCACACCACGGAGTTCAAAGCTCTGGGAAGAAGAAGGTGTGTCCAAAGCCCACCTACAGGATTGAAAGTTGCATAGAATACTATGGCCAAACTCAAGAACTCCCTGCTGGTGCATATCCATGTAGGAAATAAAAATAATCTCCACATGAGCTCTTTCTGAACTTTTAATAGATGTGAAAGCTGTACTGGTTCCCCTTTGGACCCTATTCCGCTGAAAAAAGCAGAGCAGAAAGATTAGAAATTTGAGCAGCAAGAGGTATTTAGGGTCCCACCTATCCTCAGCTATTGTACAGAGATACTATCAGCACCAAGCAGGAAAGAGCTGATCCTTTTACACAGATTAGCCCCTCACATGAAATGGACAGTTAAGTCCTCAGAAACTATACATTATTGGACATAATCTGGGACCAAGACTTGGTGTGCAGGAGTGGGAGAACACACCCACCGTCTTCCCTGAAGACTGAATAGCACCTGCCAGGGGAGAGCCAGGAAGATGAACCAACCCTAGGCCTTGTGCTGATAAAAACAGGGCAGAACAGCAAGGACCAGCCATCCTGAAGGAGACAGACACAAACTGTGGATCACCTGTAGCCTGAAACAGGCTCCCTAAAGCTAGACTGGGATCTTATCTGACATTACTAGAAAATGATCTAGATGGAGAAAACAGTAGGCAAACACTACACTGTGTTGAGGTGAATTCTACCTCATTCTTTTTCCTTATTTTTTCTCCTGCATACATTTTAACATTTTCTTCATTTTTTAAAAAATTATTTCACTATTTTTTATTTTAGTTTTATTTCAAATCTCATATTTTACTCTTCCTGTCTCTAACTTTATTTTGATTTCTTCCTTTCCTTTCTTATTTTTATTTTAAATTCAATTTTTTCCTTTCTATACCATGTGTCTATTTCTCACTCTTACTACTTCTATCCCTCCATCCTCTCAAAACAACTTTTCTTTCCATTAGTCATCTCACATTCTTTTCTCCTATCTTATAATATCCTTATTCTCTTTCCACTTAATTAATCTCTACTCATTTGTCATTGATAGTATGGTTGTGTAGTTCTTGTTGCATTTATTCAATTTTATTCCCAGATGTTCACTGCTTTTTTACTTCAAACCTCATATTTTACTGTTCTCCTGTTCTACTCCATTTCACCTCCAACCTTCCTTTCTTGTTTTTGTTTTAAATTTTATTTTGTTCTTTTCTTAGGTTTGTTTCTATTCTCTACTCTTATTATTTCTCCTACCTCTACTCTTTCAAAATCATTGTCTTTCCATTAGTCACCTCATATTATTTTTTCTTTCATATAATATTCTTATTCTCTTTTTTGTTGATATTGCAGTTGTGGTGTGGGGTATTTTTACTGGTGTGGGTTTTCTGTCCTGGGTTGTTTTGATTTATTCTGGCAGCACTTGTACAACAGTGTAGAAGACATGGTAATTTTGCGAATCTCAGTCAGCCAGCCAGAAGCGATAACCCACCAACAAATGAGCCACCAACAACCAAAACATAATTATACCTAGACAGCCCACATAGAGGGAGGAAGATGGCAGAGGAGTGGATGGAAGTCACACTAAGCTGCTCCCAGGGCCAATCTGGAATTACAAGTCAATAGTGAAGAAATCACCCAGAACAAAGAACTGAGCAATAGCAAGAGAGGAGCCTTATAACCTTGGACAGACAGAAGAATCAGCTTCAGCACAACCTATCTGCACCTGCACAACAGCACATAAGACATGGTAGGCCGAGTGACCCTCAGTAAACCAGTTGGAGGGAAGGACCCACCAAAGGAAGACCCAACAGCAACCAAAACCAAATTACATCTGGAAAATCAACATAAACAGCATAAAGGGCATCCCAAGAGCATCAAGTTCTGGTGACCAAAGAGACTGCACCACTGATTCTCACAGACCTCTACCATAGAAATTCACACCACAAAGTCAGGAAGTCAAATCAGATCAATTAAAGAAGCAGAAGCAAACAAGAAGAGTCTCACAAACAATGGGAAGACAAAGAAACAACCCTCAATCAAAAGGAAATGAGGAATCTTCAGAAAGAGTGCTAAATGAAATACAGGCAAATCAACTCACAGATAATGAGTCCAAAACAATGGTTATAATGAAGCTCAATGAGCTCACTGAGAATTACCAAAAAATACAGAGAAACTTTGAGGAACTTATTGCAAACTATATTAGCATAAAAAAGGACATAGAAACAATCAACAAGGGCCAAGAGGAAATGAAGAATACAATTTCTGAATTGAAGAACATAGTAGAAGGAATCAAAAGCAGACTAGATGAAGCAGAGGATCAAATGAGTGAGATGGAAAGGTAGAAAAAAAACTCAGAGAAAAAGCAAGAAAAGGAAAGAATACTCAAAAAGAATGAAGAGGGGTTAAGGGAACTGCAGGACAACATGAAATGTAGTAATATCCTTATAATTGAGATACCAGAAGAAGAAGAAGAGGACCAAGGAATATAAACTTGTTTAAAAAGGTAATGATGGAAAACTTCCCTAATTTGATGAGAGAAAAAGCCACACAAATCCAGGAAGCACAGAGGTTCCCAATCAAGAGGAACCCAAATAGGCTCTCTCCAAGACACATCAAATGGACAGGAAAAAATACTCATATCTGACAAAATAGACTTCAAAAAAAAGGGCCATAAAAAGAAACACAGAAGTACACTTCAGAATACTCAAGAGAAGAATCCATCAAGAAGACATAAACATTGTAAATATATATGCACCCAAGATAGGAGCACCCAAGTACATAAAGAAAATCTTGAAGGACCTCAAGAAAGATATTGACAACAACACAATTATACTGCAGGATTTTAATAATCCACTGTCAAAAATAGATCTTTCAAACAAATTATCAACAAAGATACTATGTCATTGAACAATGCCCTAGATTAAATGAATATAACTGGTATACATAAGATCTTTCATCTCAAAGAAACAAAATATACATTCTTTTTAAATGCACATGGAACATTTTCAAAGATAGACCACATGATAGGACACACACACACACACAAAGCCTCAACAAATACAAGAAAATTGAAATCATAGCAAACATTTTCTCTGACTAAAAGGGACTGAAACTAGGAACCAACCTAAAGTAAAAAAACTCAATAAAAACTCCAACTCATGGAAATTGAATAGCATGCTATTAAACAATGAATGGGTTAATAATAAGATCAAGGAAGAAACCAAAGACTTTCTGGAGATAAGTGAAAATGAACTCATTAGTTCAAAACCATTGAGACACAGAAAAGGCAGTCTTGAGAGGTAAGCTCATAATGACACAGGTTTACCTAAAAAGATAGAAACATTCAAATAAACAACCTAACCCTACATCTTACAAGAACTGGAGGAACAACAAAAAAGGAAGTCCAAAGCAAGTACAAGGAAAGAAATAACAAAGGTCAGACTAGAATTAAATGACATATAGAGACTAAAAGAACCATTCTGAGGATCAATAAGTCCAGGATCTGGTTCTTGGAAAAGATAAACAAAATTGACAAGCCTTAAAGCAGACTCTAAGAAAAAGAGACAGAACCCAAATAAACATAATCATAAATGAAAGAGGAGAGATTACAACCACAGAAATACAAAAGATTATAAGAAATTACTATGAAGAACTATATGCCAAGAAATTTGAAAACCTAGGTGAAATGGACAAATTTCTAGAAAAATCTAACCTTCCAAAACTGAATGAAGAAGAAGCAGAAAGTCTGAACAGACCAATAACAGTAGATGAAATTGAAGCAGTAATCAAAAACCTCCCAGCACACAAAGCCCTGGACTGGATGGTTTCACAGGACAATTTAAAAAAATATTTAAGGAACAGCTAACTGCTATCCTTCATAGAATATTCCAAAAAAAATCCAAGATGAGGGAAGGCTCCCAAACTCTTTATATGAAGCCAGCATCATCCTAATCCAAAAACCATATAAAGACACAACAAAGAAAGAAAACTACAGACCAATATCACTGATGAATATTGATGCTAAAATCCTCAACAAAATATTGGCAACCACATCCAGCAATATAGTAAAAAGATCATACATCATGATTAAGTTGGGTTCATCCCAGGGATGCTAGGATGGTGCAATATTCACAAATCAATAAATGTAAAACATAAATGATAAGAAAAACAAAAATCACATGATCATATCAATAGAAGCAGAAAAAGCATTTGATAAGGTACAGTGCCCATTTATGATAAAAACAATCAGCAAAGTGGGAATAGAGAGAACATTTCACAACATAGTAATGGCCATTATGAGAGACCTACAGCCAACATCATACTCAATGGGCAAAAACTGAAAGATTTCCCACAGATTTCAAGAATGAGACAAGATTGTCTGCTTTCACCACTTCTATTCAACATAGTGTTGGAAGTTTAGCCAAAGCAATCAGACAAGAAGAAGAAATAAAAGGCATCCAAATTGGAAAGGAGGAAGTAAAACTGTCACTGATTGCAGATGACATGATAGTGTACATAGAAATCCTGTAGACTCCACCAAAAAACTACTCGACCTGCTAAGCAAATTTACAAAACAGTGGGATACAAAGTCAATATTCAGAAATCAAAGCCAATTTGTACAACAGCAATGAAATATCACAAACAGAAATCAGGAAAAAAATCCCTTTTGCTATAATAACAAGAGAAACAAAGTACCTAGGAATAAACCTAACCAAGGAGGTAAAAGACCTGTACTCAGAAAATTATACAACAATGAAGAAGAAATTCAGGAAGACATAAACAAATGGAAGCATGTACCATGTTCATGGAGTGGAAGAATTAACATCATCAAAATGTCTGTAATACCCAAAGCAATTTATAGATTCAATGCAATTCTTATTAAAGTACCATGACATATTTCACAGGTATAGAGCAAACATTTCAAAAATGTATATAGAACCATGAATGACCCCGCATGCCACAGCAATTGTGAGAAAGAAGAACAAAGTAGAAGGGATCACAATACCTGATATCAGCCTGGCTGGCGAAGCTCAGTGGATTGAGCATGGGCTGCGAACCAAAGCATCACAGGTTCGATTCCCAGTCAGGGCACATGCCTGGGTTGCACCATGGCCCCCAGCAACCGCACATTGATGTTTCTCTCTCTCTTTCTCTCTCCCTTCCCTCTCTAAAAATCAATAAATAAAATCTTTAAAAAATACCTGATATCAAACTGTATTAAAGGCCACTGTATTCAAAACAGGCTGGTACTGGCATAAGAACAGACACATAGACCAATGGAACAGAACAGAGAACCCAGAAACAAACCCAAGTCTTATGGTCAAGTAATATTTGACAAAGGGGGCAAAAACATAAAATGGAGTAAAAATAGCCTCTTCAACAAATGGTGTTGGGAGATCTGGACAGCTACATGGAAAATAATGAAAGCTGGTCACTAACTTACATTATACACAAAAATAAATTTAAGGTGGATAAAAGACTTGAATATAAGTTGTAACAGCATAAGAGTCCTAGAGGAGAACATGGGCAGGAAAATTTCAGATATTCCATGCAGCAGTATTTTCACCAATATGTCCCCTAGAGTAAGCGGCATAAAGGAAAGAATAAAGAAATGGGACTCCATCAAAATAAAAAGCTTCTGAACAGCTAAAGAAAACAGCATTAAAATGAAAAGAGAACCAACCATATGGGAAAACATATTTGGCAATGATACCTAGGACAAGGGTTTGATTTCCAAAATATATAAATAACTCACACAACTCTACTCCAGGAAGACAAACAACCCAATTCAAAAATGGGCAAAGGACTTGAACAGACACTTCTCCAAGGAGGACATACCAAGGGCCCAGAGACATATTAAAGGATGTTCAGCATCATCCTGATTACAAGCAGACAGTAACCAGAGGGGAGCAGGGAGAGGGATAATAACGGAAAATAGGGTAAGGGCCATCAAGGAACATACATAAAAGATACATGGACAAAGCCAAAAGGGGTAGGTTCTAGGATGGGAGGCAGAGATGTGTGGGATGGAGAACTATGGTGGGGTGAAAATGGAGACAATTCTACTTGAACAAAAGAAATGTAAAAAATAAACCAAGATATATTTTTAAAAAATAAAATATGTTTCTATATGTCCTAATATATGGTGGCATTACTTTCATATATTTTAACTAGGTAAAAAATTAGAATCAGTTACTTTTTAAAATTATTGTTTTCATGATAACCATTATTTCAATGTTTATATATTCATGTAACTATTTTTCTAACTTAAGTAAATGTAATAAACCTAAACTTTTGATAACTTGCTTTTCTAGACCACCATATTATTCATCTTTTTCCTCCCTTGAAAGACAGCTTTTCAAATCAGGGCCCATGTTTATGTATTTTCTAGCCTACATTGGAGAGTAGAAAAATCTCAATAAATATTAATTAAATGGACAGATGAAAAAAATACACAAATTTTTTTAAAAATGAAAAGATGAATCAGTTTATGAATTTTAAAAAATTCTGTACTTGAATATTTTTTACAGAGCAGTGGGCAAATAAAGAAATATACATATGTGGTAAACAGTAAATCATCATTTATTAAAAATAACTGTGTTCATTTTCACTCTGGACATTCTCAAACAGACATGCTAACACACAAACATGCACACAAGTGTTTATTCACACTTATGTGTATAGTTATTTGAGCATGAATTATTTAAATTTCTTGCTGTTTTTTTCCCCCATAGAGGTTAGTTTGATTCCCACACCAACACCTATGTCTATAATACTTAGAAATATCCCTTTGGGACACATAATACAAGTTTTCATTTAAAGGGTCAGCCAATAGTACAGAACAAAGGAAGTTAGAGTTTGGTGACTACACATGCACATTTATTCTAGAATTGTAATTTTCATAAACAAGATCCTCCACATCTGGAAGAGATTGTGTTCAGCTATCTTGCTATCCAGAAACTAAGGTATTTAAGACACATAATTAGAGGATAGTTGCAGAATTTTTTTCCATAGGCAGTTAAGATAAAGTAGAGAGGGGATTTGGATATGTATTGATTGCTTAGTATGAATCTTTTATTTCATTCACACAATTTGAAGGCAGAAAGTGCTGTGTGAAATTGAGTATTCCTGGAAAATGTGTGTTTTCCAAAATAGGGCAATAAAATTCAGTTGAATATCATACTGATTATGACTGTCTATGTTATTCTCTAGCCAAGCAGGAATCTTTATTTCAGTAATGGTGGAAGTCAGGGGTGAATCACTCCCATGATAAGGAAAAATAGGAAGCGACGAAATTGTTCTTGACCACTAGACTAATCTTCAGATTACTCTTGTTTCTTACCTGTCCCAGCTTTATTCCTCAAACTTATAGTCTAGTTCTCTTGAAATTTTTCTTGAGAGATGGAACTATAAATTTGTTTCATTTATTTTGGGTAGCAAAAACTATGTGAAGCCAAAAACCCTCATATGAAAAGAAGGGCATGGTCCTAAAGGGTCAGAGATGGTTTTATAAAAAAAAAAACAACAAGATTATTACCCATAGGGTTTAAGAATGAGGATTAACAGGAGATATCAAAGTTGTATTTTATAAGTGGTGACAGTCATGTGTTACTTAATATTACTATTCCAGTAACCCTGTCTACATGCCAGCATGGTACAAGTCACATTATTTTCAGAAGAAATTAAATTCTGATGTATCAAAATTGTTTTAAATTTGCTTTGAAAAAGAAAACTGCTTAAATTTGCATTTTATATTTAGATCTCTAACATAGATCTTGGAGAGCTTTTCAAATTTATGGAAGAAGGGACCTAAATTTTTATGTAAGCATAAAGCTAACTTTTGTGGCTAGATCTATAACTATAAAAAGAAAATTCAGAAGTAAAAATAGAATATTTATCTAATATGAAAAAGTTCATCTTTCAGAAAGTGTATATACAATCCCAGATAAATATTTTTAATTAGTAGTAGTGATGCTTGCCTTATTTTCACTACTTGTTTTTTATACAGGAATATGTAATTAAAATGAAACAGACTAAGGAAATATACTTGGATAAAAACATAGTGTCTTTTTCTTTAGGTAGTTTTTCTTTATGGGCAGAAATTATGAAGATATTGAGCCTATATTGTCTATTCTTGTTGTGAGACCCTAACTCCAAAAGCTGCAGTATGACGTTGGGCCCTGCTATTTATAATACAATGTATAGACAAAGTAGATATTGAACATCTCAGTTAAGAGAGACTGTTCAGTGTACTAAAGTGGGATAGAGGGAGAAAAAAATATTGATTCGATTGACCAGTTTATGCTAAATCATTATAAATTATTGAAAAAATTATAAATATTTTTATTACAAATATAATTGTATATGAATATGTTCATATATGTATGTTGTATACATACATATTGTTTTAAACTTATATATAAATATCTTCATGATATGTGTATAATAAAACTAGAAAATATAATATTGACTATCAGTATGAATTATGAATTTATGAACTCTAAAGACAGAACCTTGTCAGCAACCCTGATCTTCAAGAAAAAGTGTTTTTAATATTGTGAATATCACATATTATGCTTTTATACAAAATGAGTATTAATATACTCCTTGAAATTCCAAAGTTAAACTTTAAATTACAAATAAACTGCTTATCATAAATAGGAAATTTAAAGTCAGTTTAATAAGCTGCCATGTGCTTTAAGTGTAAATCTGAGTTCTCATTTTAGGACTTTCCCTCTGTATTATTCAATTAAGAAAATGAATTTAGTTGTTTTTCATAATTTGAGTTGTGAAGAAACCTTATCAAAACTTAGAATGAAACAAATTGTTGCAATCAGCTTAAATTGCACTCCACCAAGTATTTTCTTTCCCCCAAATATTCTGCTTTGAATTCTCTCTTTCTGCTATGAATATATCTTCCCTAAGTTTTTGGTATCTGTTTACCTAAACCACGTGTATGTATATACATTCTTGAACCTTTCTGTATACTTTTCATTCTGATATACTCTTTTGTAATGTATATTAATTTTTAAAACTTATCCAGAATTATGTTCAAGTTAATAGACAATTTAAGTAATTTGTATTTATTGCCAAAGTCAAGGTATGTGTTCTACTTTTGTCATCTTACTTTTTCTATTTCTTTTGCATTTTCTTTGTTTCCCTACTTTATGATAGAAATGCTTTATTTATTTATCTTTTCTGGTAAACTCAAGAAAGACATTCTGTATTATTTTTCTCATAGCAGTTTCTTTTATGCATTCAAAGTGATATTGTTTAAATTATAATTTAATAATTCATTCATCCATCTATTTATTTACTCATTTTTGGGGGGAGTAAATGATATGTACCAAATGATTTGCTGGACACTGGGGATGCAAATATAAGCATACACTGTCCTTAATACCAATAGTTTCATTGAACTGATGACATGTGAGTGGTCTTTGAAGACCATACATACTAACATGTTCAACCTGTGTTTCCTTCCTATTTCCAAATCAAGTTACCTTTTGAAAAATCTGAGCTGTCTTGGTGTCACTTTATGTTGTAGAATCTCCTTTTGACTATATTTCATTTTAGATGATGATTTTAAAACAGTAAATTTTATTAGTGAAGGGTAGAATGATTATTTCCTCTGAAGGAACACAATTCATTTAATGGTACTCAATTGCTTTCTGTGATGTTATTTTTTGTAAGCATGCCAGAATTGCTGCTCAGGGTGAGAATATACAAAATTGTAATTTTAACTTAATTTAACCTGTCATTTTTTTATGAACAGCTTTTTTGTGTGTTTTGTTTTCAAATACTTGCCAACTCCAGATATCAAAGAACATGTTTGCTTTTGCATTTTACCATTAGTTCCAATATTTTTCTAAAATTGTTTTTGTGTATTTAGAGAAAAAATATGATTTAGGGAACAAATTGTGTTTTTTTCCACATATGTTCATTAACTCAGTAATACTCATTTTTTTGAAAAATTTATTTATTTATTTTTAGAGAGAGGGGAAGTAAGGGAGAAAAAGAGGGAGAAAAACATTAATGTGTGGTTGCCTCTCATGTACCCCCAACTGAGGACCTGGCCCACAACCCAGGCATGTCCCCTATCTGGTAATCAAACCGGCCACCTTTGGTTCATAGGCTGGCACTCAATCCACTGAGCCATGCCCACCAGGTCCTAGTAATACATATTGAAAATAGCATTTTTTCTCCACAATCTGTAGTGTTTCCTTTGTCACAAATTAGATGGCTTAACATATGTTTCAGTATTTGATTTCTGGACTTCGTATTTCTTGAAAGGCATTTTCATCCATAATTAAAAGGATGGACAATCTTCTATTTAAGGAAGTCATAAAGTTTTCCACATGTATATCCTTATGAATTGGAAAATGAGGTTAAAATCCATATATTTCATTAAGTTACCACTCTTCTTAAACTCCTGATCTTAGAGGATATGAGAGGTCCAAAAAGGCTCAGTGAGATTAAATGAATTACAAAAATTAGTTCTGGAATCCAGGTGTCCTAAGAAATTGGTGGAATTTCCATCATAGTTAGTTGACGATGCCTCTATGGAAAGAAAATCAGATAAACCATTTTCTGTTTCTGATAACTATAGGTTATTGGGAAGATGTTTAATGGAAGCCAATTGGGTTATTTGGCAAATTTGGTTACAGATTTTCTTTCTAGAATTCTACTGAGTAGAAAGCTTACATAAATTTCTTGTGCTATCTAAAGATTTATCTCTTCTTCTAATCAGCCTGAATCTCTCATTAATTTTTATTTTGCTATCTGTTGGGCAGAGACTACAATAACTCAGTATTTTGTCCCTTCTTTCTCTCATCCTCACTGCGGGGGTTGGGAAGTATGGGTGGAGGGTATTTTCTTGAGGGATGGGTAGAAAGAGGATTCTGACTTCTTCAGTACCTAAAAATTTTCTTAAGCACCATTGAGTTAACTCATGACCCTCTGGATTCTTGTGAATTATTTATTATTTATTCTCCATAACCAAGATATTTCCTATTATTTGATAATCACAAGATTCTTTATGTGTTAGCTCCTGGCCAAATATCTAGCTTACCACTTTCCTTCACACCAGTGAATTCTCACAGACTTGATAGTTTCAATTTCTACATTTTAAGTGTTTATTTTCTTTCAAAAATCCCTTTACAAATATGTCTCCTCACAATTTTCTTCCTTCAAAATAAGTATCAAACACTTTCTCTTCAACATAGTCAATAGTCCAGTGCTCATTTAGGGCCTTGCATATACTTCTTATATAGTTCTTTGTTAAATTTATTGTGATTATTTATATGCATCTTGATCTCTCCATTAAACTCTGAATTCCTTAAAAGGTGAAAATGTGTCTCATTCTCCATATTGTCATATTGTAGGTATTCAAAAAGTATTTCTGAAAATAAAAAGATTAATGCCATTTCTTCAACCCCCAAATTTAATTAGCTTGAAAATAAGGTTTTGGTGTAAGTACAGAATTTGAAATTAATTAATTTTGCTCTTGGATGAGAAATAAGTTTGATGTGTGGTTAGAAATAAAAATATAAAATTGTATTCATATTAACTTACACTAAAATCCAATTAAAATAGATTCTATTGTTAAAGTTATAAAAATGTAAACCTGAAAGATAAGAAAGAACAAGTGAGAAGATAATAAAAATTATTATTATTTTCATAATAACATGTTAAAGATATTAACATATTATTGAATGATAAATATTACTAGAAAAACTTGCATAACTGGGACAAAATACACCAGTCCTTCCAGTAGGATATCATAATATCATACTACTTTTTTGTTTGTTTGGTTGATGTTTTGTTGTTTTTGTATTTGCTGTAGACACAAGGTGAATTTAGAGGGCAATGCTTGAAGATAAATCAGGAAGATCTCTTAAAAGACAGAATAAAAGAAATGATTTGTTAGCTGCTTCCAGTTTTTACTAGAAGTTTTTTCTGAACAGAAATTTAAAAGAATTTATATAAATGCATCTAGATGAGGTATAATAATACAATGAGGTTTCTTAAAATTGAAAAGATTAAATCAAACATTTTACTGAATTGTGAAACCCCAAGCTCAATAGAAGAATAAATAATTTAATATTTACAAATGTTTAAAATAGTACTTTCATAATCAAAACTATTATCATACAGTAATTAACAATAAGAATAAAATTGAAATGATATTTGTTGGGTCATTGATCAGGTTATCAAGGAAATTTTCTTCAAGATCACATCAATAGAGAGACGCATATAGTAATAAATAGTTAAGTAAGGTATCCTAAAAAAATTCTCTTACAGAATTTGTAACAGAATTACACTTTAATATAAATCTATGAGTATCAGAATCTTTCTTTTTTAAAGACTGAAGTAAAATTATTGTCTGTGATGTGAACTTGGACTGCCTGACAAAAATCTGTTGAATGAGCAGAAGAATTAATCAATAAATGAGCCACAAATAAACAAAAGAGCTACTCCCTGGCACTTAGAAAATGTGGCTGTTTGATCATTAAAATGCACTATAAATTTTTAAATCTTATGGTAAGAGGGACATAGAAACCATAAATTACATTTTCTCTTCTCTTTTTCTTACTCTAGAAAAAAATCCACAAAACATTTAAGCCTAAATAATCATGTTAACACTGAATAAAACAGAACTGAACCCAACCTCATTTATTCTTAATGGAGTCCCAGGACTTGAAGATATACACATCTGGATTTCCTTCCCATTCTGCTCCATGTATGTTGTGGCTGTGGTAGGGAATTGTGGACTCCTTTACCTCATCCGCTATGAGGAATCACTGCATAAGCCCATGTACTACTTCTTGGCCATGCTTTCCCTAACAGACCTTGTCATGTGCTCTAGTACAATCCCTAAAGCCCTCTGCATCTTCTGGTTTCATTTCAAGAAAATTAGCTTTGATGAATGCCTGGTCCAGATGTTCTTCATCCACACCTTCACAGGAATGGAGTCTGGGGTGCTCATGCTTATGGCCTTGGACCGTTATGTAGCCATCTGTTACCCTCTGCGCTACTCAACTATCCTTACCAATCCTGTCATAGCAAAGGTTGGGCTTGTTACTTTCCTGAGAGGGGTGTTGCTCATCATTCCCTTCACCTTTCTCACCAAGCGCCTTCCCTACTGCAGAGGCAATATAATATACCATACCTACTGTGACCACATGTCTGTAGCAAAATTATCTTGTGGAAATATCAAGGTCAATGCCATCTACGGTCTGATGGTTGCACTCCTGATTGGAGGTTTTGACATCCTGTGCATCACAATCTCTTACTCCATGATCTTAAGGGCAGTGGTCAGCCTCTCCTCAGCAGATGCTCGGCAGAAGGCCTTCAGCACCTGCACTGCCCACATCTGTGCCATTGTTTTCTCCTACAGCCCAGCCTTTTTCTCCTTCTTTTCCCACCGTTTTGGGGGTCATACAGTCCCTCCATCTTGCCACATCATTGTGGCCAATGTTTATCTCCTCCTGCCTCCCACTATGAATCCTGTTGTCTATGGGGTAAAAACCAAGCAGATACGAGACTGTGTCATCAGGATCCTTTCACATTCTAAAGATACCAAATCCCATAGCATATGAAAGGAATATTTCCAGGAGAAAGGAGAGTTCCTTTTTAGATAGGAGCCAATAAAATATTTTGGGAAATACTATTTTGAATATACCATGTTCAATAGAGCATGTTTTTTTCATTGATAATGTCTCAAATATTTTTTTTTAATCATTGTTCAAGTACAGTTTTCTCCCCCCTACTCCCATTCCAGAGCATGTTGAATGATGTGTTTCTCAATAGTCTCTCTGTGCTCCCATTCATCACCTAAAATTGCTTTTGCCAGTTTCACTAGTGACTTCCGTGTTCACAAATTTAATAGGCCTCTTTCTGGGATCATCTAATATTACCTATCAAGAATATCAAATTCAATCTTATATTACCCATATCTTGACAAATTTTTGGTTTTTTCACTTCAGAAAATTGTTTAACGTTTTTCATTACTCCTGGTTTACTGGAAGACCTACAAATTACCAACAGGTATATGAAAAGATGTCCCACATCACTAGTTATCATAGAAATTAAAATTAAAATCACAGTGAAATGTCACCTCACATACTGTTAGGATGACAATTATAAAATCAAACAAATTGTTGAAAAAAATGTGGAGATATTGGAGCTTTGTGCATGTCAGTGGAAATGTAAAATTGTGCACCCACCACAGAAAATGGTATGGATGTTTCTTAAAAAAATTATAAATATAATTACCATATGATCCAATAATCCCAGCTCTGAATATTTACCCTAAAGAACTGAATGAAGGATTTCAATGAGGTGTATGTATTCCCATGTTCATTGCAGCCTCATTCACAATATCCAAGATATGGAAGCAACTTAAATGTCTATGGATGGATGAATTGGTAAAGAAATGTGGTATATACATACAATGGAATAGTGTCCAAGCATAAAAATAAGGATATTCTGTAATATACTACATCATGTATGGACTGTGAGGATTATCCTAAGTAAAATAAGCCAGCCATGGAAGTGAATATGTTGTATGATTCCACTTATATGAGGAACTTAATGTAGTCAAATCCATAGAAGTAGGAAGTAGAATAATGGTTACCATATATATTATATTTTAACAATGTATTATCATGATATATTATAATACTGTTAATATTATTATATTTAAGAAAATGATACATTGTTCATAAAAAAATTAAAAATCCAATAAATGAAGATACATACAGTGTTCAGATACCAATTCTCCTCAAACCAACACTTAAATGTAATGCAATTCTTATAAAAATTCCAGCAAGATTTTTTGTTGACACAGACAAGATTATTCTAAAATTCATTTGGAACATCGAAAGAGCTATAATAGCTAAAACAAGAAAACCACATAATAAAATGAAGAAACATTCTTCACAATCTCAAGACTTATATAGCTGCAGTAATCAATACTGTAGTATTGGCAGAGGATGGGCACACAGATCAATAGGACATAATAGAGAATCTAAAAATAAACCCCACAAATATACTCAAGTAATGCTTTGACAAATATGCTAAAGCAATTCAATACAGAAAATGTAGCCAAAAAAAAAAAGGCTGCTGAAATAGGCAGCAACAGGTTGTGATATCAGATCATTTCTCCTTGTCCACATTCCATGACTTTAAATATAGAAGGCAATGACCAAGGTCGTGATATTCCCGATGTTTCAATCCTCAGGTAAAGAGGGTGGAAATAATATGATTTGTCTTATGGAGTTTTGTGGCGATTAAAAAGGTAACAAGGATGTGCTATAACAACTTCTGCTTTAGATAAGTTCAGTAAATGTTAAAGGCAGGATGAGAGCAATGAACAATGATGAATTCACCCCACCCTTTCAATATAAATAATTAGGTAACTCATTTGAAAATAGTGTCATAAATAGTCTTCAGAACGGTAAGCTTGAATACTTTTCCTCTTTGTGAAGAATGTTCCAGAATCTCAAAGCCTCTAACATCTCTAAGCTCCAGGTTTCTGAATTCATTCTGATGGGATTCCCAGGCATTCACAGCTGGCAGCACTGGCTGTCCCTGCCCTTCACTTTGCTTTACCTCTTTGCTCTCAGTGTCAACATTCTTATCCTGATTGTCATCAATCACAAGCCAACATTGCACCAGCCTATGTACTATTTTCTGGGCATCCTGGCTGTGGTAGACCTGGGCCTAGCTTCCACTGTTACACCCAGGATATTGGCCATCTTATGGTTCAATGCTAAGGCCATCAGTCTCCCTGAGTGCTTTCTGCAGATGTATGTCCTACATTGTTTTGTGGCCATGGAATCAGGTGTCTTAGCCTGCATGGCAATAGATAGATATGTAGCTATTTGTTGACCACCACACTATCTATCAATAATTAGTGAATCTTTTTTGGTCAAGGCAACTGTGTTCATGGCACCCAGAAACACCCTTGCTGCAATCCCAGTGCCTGTATTGGCTTCTCAGAGACACTACTGATCTCAGAACCAAACAGAACATTGTGTGTGCTCTAATTCTGGTATCACTAATCTATCCTGTGATGACCGGACAATCAGCAGAATCTACCAGGTACTTCTGGCCTGGATAACCTTGGTTTGTGATCTGCGTTTGACTATTTTTTTATAGGCTTTGATACTTCACTCTGTGCTTAAGCTGAACTCAGCAGAAACTGCATCCAAGGCCCTAACTACCTGCACATTTCACCTAATCCTAATTCTATTCTATACACCTGCTGTTACTATTTCCATCACTAACTATGCAGCAGTGGCAGTTTCCATCATTCCAGTGCTACTCATTTTATTAGAGATCGTCATTCCTCCTGCCCTCAACCTCATGGTGTATGCACTCAAAAACAAAGAGCCCAGACAGGCTTTGTATAAACTTTTCAAGCCACACATCAACAGCAACTATTGATAACATGAAGAAACTGTTCATTTATGTACTTTTGTCACATATTTCTCTGTTATAATCTCCAAATGCTTCAAATGGCTGAAGAACTAAAGAGCATGGACACTGTGGCAGCTTTACAGTTAGTATAATGAACCAGTGGCTATAAATGAAACTTGAAGAGAAAAGTGGTGGAATTAATATTTAAAATCTTTGTTATTGAACAAAAATTAAAAAGAGTAAAAATAGTTAAAAAATGAAATAAAGATGTGACCCAGAAAAAAATAAAATGAAATCTTTGTTATCAAGTAAAATTCAAGAAGAGTAACACAATGATGTTTATTGTCTCAAGGAACTCAAGGAAAGACAACTGTAATATGCATTTTATTCTCTTACCTAGCTCTTCCAGACAATGTTAATATTGGTAGTCAGAGCAAATAGTTCCCAGTGGCTTCATTTTTATTGGAGAATTTAATTTATGTATATTTGATTAAATGATTAATAGCATGAGACTTAATGCTGCCATTTGTCTGTTTGCTTTCTAATGTGTTGTATCTTTTTAAATAGATAAAAGTTTTAAATAGACATTTTCTCACAAAGATGTGCAATGGCTAATAAGTACATGAAAAGATGTTTAACATCATTATTCATTAGCCAAATTCAAATGAAAACCACAATATACCATCATATCCCCTAAACTGGCTGTAATTTTTTTAATTGGCCAGTGCTAGAGATTTTGTGGAAGCAATAGAGTCCTAGTACATAGTACATTGCTGGTAGGAATAGAAAATCATACAGGACATGTGGAAAACTGCATGACAATTGCACAAATAGTTGAGCACAATTATGGTATGACTCAGCAATCCAACTACTAAGTATGCTCAAAGTAATTGAAAGAAAATGCTACAACAAAAACATGTATACAGAGCTGACCCTTGTGGCTCTGTTGGTTGGGCATCGCCCCGTAAAGCAAAAGGTGGCAGGTTCAATTCCTGATCAGAGTACATGCATGGGTCATGGGTTTGGTAACCAGTAGCATGTGGAAAGCAACCAGTCAATGTTTCTCTCTTACACTAATGTTTCTCCCCCTCTCTTTCTTCATTTCCTCCCCTTTCTCTAAAAATAATAAATAAAATCTTTTAAAACATTTATATAAATTTTCATGGTAGCATTATTAGCCCCAAATGGAAAGAACCCAAGTTAGATATCAGCTGCTGAATGGATGATCAAATCTAGGCATTACCACAAAAGATTGTTATTGATTTATAAAAAAGATGAAGTATTAATTCATGCTGTTACATAAACTTTGAAAGCATGTTGTTATGTAAAAAAAAGCAAACACAAAAGGATACATATTGTATGACTCCACTTACATGGAATGTTCAGAATAGGTATAACCATTAAGTCACAAAGCAAATTAGCTTTTGCCAGGTCCTAGAGGGAAAGGCCATTAAGGTGTCACTGATTAATGGTTAATGGGGCTTCCTTTTGAGGTAATGAAAGTGTTCTAAAACTACATAGTGCTGATCACTGCACAGCATTGCAAATGTACTAAAAATTAAGTAATTGTACATTTTCAAAAAACTTAAATGGGTGATTTTATGACATGTATTTCACCTTCCCCAAAAGAAGATAAAATTAAAAAAACACACTGCTAAGATATTCTCCACATATATACCTGTTGTACCATTTTTTGTAAAATAAAAGAATATATATGCCTGTGAGTACTAAAATGGTTAAGAAAATTGTGTAAACACCTGTGATGTACTTTTATTTATCATAATGTTACAGAATCATCCTGTTTTGAACGTGACTATTAAATAATATTGGTTGAAAGTGGCAAAATTTGCCCTGGCTAGCGTAGCTCAGTGGATTGAGCTCAGGCTGCGAACCAAGGCATTGTAGGTTTGATTCCTAGTCAGGGCACATGCCTGGGTTGCAGGCCATGGCCCCCAGTAACCGCACATTGATGTTTCTCTCTCTCTCTCTTTATCCCTCACTTCCCTCTCTAAAAATAAATAAATAAAAATCTTAAAAAAAAAGAAAGTGGCAAAATTTTTGTTCTAATATGGTATATACAAACTTTTTTGAAAAACATGTATAGTAAGGATATATTAAGAAATTTAACAGGAGGCCTCTATACATTATAGAATATTAGTTCTTTTTAACTCTTTCTTATTCATTTTATTTTTCATTTAATTGAAATGTGCAGAAATGACTCTTAAATAATGTCATGTAAAAATTGAATCAGTTATTGTGTTTTTCATAATTGCTAAAATCATCATCATTATGATCTCAAAATTTGAGCATCAAGATATTTCTGACATATATGTGTGCATAACAATTTGAACTTTTGGTATATTTCTAAAATGACATGATATTCATCTGCATTACTTAAAAGAAAGTAAATAGAACATGTGAATGTGTGTGATACTGACAGAAACTTTCTTAAACATTGTAAGTTACCTCCACTTCTGTCCTAAAGGATGTTAACAGAAAGAAACAAAACTCTTCAATACATATTAAAATCACTAATTTTCATTATAATTTATTGTGTTCATTTTTCCCACTACCAGTCACATTTCTTCACATTCAAGCACACCAATATAGATAAATAAAATCATTCTCTTATTTGTGGATAATCTTATAGGCAGTAAGAATGTAAAACTTCCACACTTTTCCTCCTCCATTAGTGCTTATCCTATACCACCACCTGTATCTCTAATATTGCGCAATATCCCCTTGAAATATCCTGCATATTTTCCTTTAGAGATTCGGCTCAATAATATGATATCAAGGGAGTTAGAGGTTGATGGCTGTGCAAATATATATGGTATAGCCATGAGGATTTTTAACCAATACCCTGAATACCTGACCTAATGACATCCAGTCAACTGTTTCACTATCAAGAAATACATATCAAGGGACACACAAAATTAGGACAACTGAAAAGACTTTTGTTGTTGTTAGAACTAAGATAAATTGGTAAGAGGCATAGAGGGTTTATGAATTTATTATAGTCTCAGGAATACACATTTGATTCTATTCACACATTGAAAGGCATAAGTGTTGTAAAAGATTGCATTTTCTTTTTGAAAATGTTAATTCCCAAAATCTCAGATGTGTAATTCAGTACCTCTTTCCATCATGAATATGGAAATTTTTGTTATTTGCCTAACCCAATAGGAATTATTGTCTTTGTTGTATTGGAAGTCAGGTATGATTCACTCTCATGGATCACAAGAAGAAATGGAATAGCTAGAGAAGGGTTCACTAAGTCCTGGGCCTAGCTATGAACCTGGCAGCACAGCAGGAAGTGAGTGGCAGTTGAGTGAGCAAAGCTTCATCTGTATTTATAGCCACTCCCCATTGATCATACTGCCTGAGCTCCACATCCCGTCAGATTAGGGGCAGCATTAGATTCTCATAGGAGCATGGACCCTACTCTGAACTGTGCATGTGAGGGATCTAGATTGCATGCTCCTTATGCAAATCCAATGCTTGATGATCTGAAGTGGAGCTGAGGCAGTGATGCTAGCACTGGGGAGCAGCTGCAAATACAAATTGTCATTAGCAGAGAGTTTTGACTGAACAGAGACCATAATAAATCAATTGCTTGTAGACTTATATCAAAACCCTATAAGTGAATGGCAAGTGACAATTAAGCTGTATCTTAAACATAATAATATCCATGTATTAGGAATATCAGAAGGTGAAGAAGAAGAGCAAGGAATAGAAAATCTGCTTGAAAAAGTAATGATGGAAAACTTCCCTAATTTGATGAGAGAAAAACATCACACAAATCCAGGAAGCACAGAGGGTCCCAATCAACAGGAACCAGAAGAGACTCACTCCAAGACATAACATAATTAAAATGGCAAAGTACAAAGACAAAAAGAGAACGCTAAAGGCACCAAGGGGGAAACCGGAAGTAATATACAAGTGAGTCCTGATAAGGCTAGCAGCTGACTTCTAAATGGCAACACTACAAGCCAGAAGGAAATGGCAAGGGATATTCAAAGTAAGGAAAAGCAAAGGCCAGCAACCAAGGCAACTCTACCAAGCAAGGTTCTCAATTAAAATGGAAGGCCAAGTAAGGAGCTTCCCAGACAAAAGAAGGCTGAAAGAATACACCTCCACCACACCAGCATATTAAGATATGCTAAAGGGACTGCTTTAAGAAAAGGAAGAAAACCAGTGAACAAGAGAGAAAAACACAGGTACGAAGGAAGCAAAATGGCAATGATAAGTACCTATCAACAATAACCTTAAATGTAAATGGATTAAATACTCCAATTATAAGATATAGAGTAGCTGAATGGATAAGAAATAATGACCCACACATATGCTGCCTACAAGAGACTCATCCAGAACAAAAGACCTTCACAGACTGAAAGCAAAGGGTTGGAAAAAATATTCCAAGAAAATGAACAGGAAAACAAAAGCCACTGTAGCAATACTCATAACATATAAAATATATTTCAAAACAAGGGCATAAAAAGAGACCCAGAAAGACACTTCATAATAGTCAAGGGAAGAATATGGAAGAATTCATCAAGAAGACATAAACATTATACACATATATGCACCCAAAATAGGAGGACCCAAATACATTAGGAAAATGTTAGAGGACTTCAAGAAATATATTGACAGCAACACAGTTACAATAGGGGATTTTAACACCTCACTCTCAAAAATGGATAGATCTTGCAAACAAAATATCAACAAAGATATTGTGGCATTGAACAATGTCATAGATCAAATGGACTTAACTGATATGTATATATAGAACCTTTCGTCCCAAAGAAGCAAAATACACATTCTTTCTTTTTTATTGTGTTATTACATAGCTATGTAATCTAAACTAATAGCATATTGATTATGCTATTACACTTTTTCCAATTTTCTCCTTTATCCCCCTTCTAATCTTCACTGCTCAACCCTCCAGCTTCCCCCCTCCTTAGTTCATGCCCATGGGTTGTACACATAAGTTCTTTGACTTCTCTGTTTCCTATACCATTTTCGACCTCTCCCCATCTATTTAATGCCTACCAATTAGGCTGCATCTTCCCTGTACCTTCCCCCTGCACCCCTCCCTTCACCCACCCCCCTGAAATCCTTCCATGTGATGTCCATTTCTCTGTTCCTGTTCTAGTTGTTTGCTTAGTTTTTTTTCTTTTCTTTTCTTTTCTTTTCTTTTCTTTTCTTTTCTTTTCTTTTCTTTTCTTTTCTTTTCTTTTCTTTTCTTTTCTTTTCCTTTCTTAGATTCATGTGTTGATAGTTGTGAGTTTGTTGTCATTTTACTATTCATATTTTTTATCTTCCTTTTCTTAGATGAGTCCCTTTAACATTTCATATAATAAGGACTTGGTGATGATGAAGTCCTTTAACCTGACCTTATCTGAGAAGCATTTTATCTGTCCTTCTATTCTAAATGATAGCTTTGCCAGATAGAGTATTCTTGGATGTAGGTCCTTTCCTTTCATGATTTCAAATACTCCTTTCCAGACCCTTCTTGCCTGTAAGGTTTCTTTTGAGAAATCAGTTGATAGTCTGATGGACACTCCTTTGTAAGTAACTCTTTCCTTTTTTCTTGCTGCTTTTAAGACTGTTTGCTATAATCTTGGGTAACTTAATGATGATATACTTTGGCATGTTCCTCTTTGGGTCCAAATTCTTTGAGACTCTCTGGGCTTCCTGGACTTCCTGGAAGTCTTTTTCCTTTGCCAAGTTGGGGAAGTTTTCCTTCATTATTTATTCAAATAAGTTTTCAATTTCTTGCTCTTGTTCTTCCCTTCTGGCACCCTTATAATTTCGATATTGGAACATTTCAGGTTGTTGAAGATGTTCAGAAGTCTCTCTTCAATTCTTTGAATTCTTGTTTCTTCATTCTATTCTGCTTGGATGTTTATTTCTTCCTTTTGTTTCAAGTTATTGCTTTGAGTCCTGGTTCTCTTCCTATCTCTGTTGATTCCCCAAATATTTTGCTTTATTCCATTTTGGGTATCTTGCATTTTCAACTAAGCTCAGTCAATTCTGTGAGCATTTGGATTACCAGGGCTTTAAATTCTTCAGCAGATAGATTGGCTATCTCTTCATCACTTAGCTCTCTTTCTGAAGATTTGTTCTGTTCTTTCATTTTGGCCCTATTTCTTTGTATGGGGCCCCTGTTAAGTTGTAAGGGGGAGGGCCTTAGGTATTCACAGCAACCCTCCTTGCTGTGCTGCCACATTGCTTGTGGTGAAGGGACCAGAGAAGGAACAATGCAGCTCCCTGCTCATCTCTAGCCCACTTTTCAAGGAACTCTCACGTGAGACTGGGAGTTTCTCCCGCTGTGGCAACCACCACAGTCCACAGCCAGCTCTGAGTCTCAGTTTTGCCTTAAGTCAGCCCTGACCACACAGCTTGCCACCTTGCTGCAGCCAGCTGCACCCACCTGGTCCACCACCTCAAATGGTTTCTCTCCATCTTCCATCATACCAGTCTAGCTGTTCTGCTTGACTGTTTTTTTTAATTCTGTGGTTGTTGGAGTTCCATGCAGTTTGATTTTCTGGTTGTTTATTGATTTTATATTGGTTGTGTGAGGAAGTGAAGAGTTTCTATCTATGCCTCCATCTTGGCCAGAACTAAAAATACACATTCTTTTCTAATGTACATGCAACATTTTCAAAGATAGACCACATGACAGGAAACAAAACAAGCCTCAACAAATTCAAGAAAACTGAAATCATAGCAAGCATTTTATCTGACCACAGGGGATTGAAACTAGAAACCAACACCAAGGAAAAAACTCAAAAACACTTAAATTCATGGAGATTGAATAACCTGCAATTAAACAACGAATAGGCTAAGAATGAAATCAAGGAAGAAATCAAATTTTCTGGAAACAAAAGAAAACAAACTCACAACAATCCAAAACTTATGGGACACAGCGAAGGCAGTCCGGAGAGGGAAGTTCATAGTGATACAGGCCTACCTACAAGAGATAGAGATATTTCAAAGAAATAAACAGCCTAACTCTACATCTACAAGAACTGGAGGAACAACAATGACAGCCTAGAGCAAGTAGAAGGAAGGAAATAACTAAAATCAGAGCAGAATTAAACAATATAGAGACTAAAAGCACAAATCTAAGTATCAATGAATCCAGGAGCTGGGGGTTTTTAAAAGATAATCAAAATCAACAAGCCTTTAAGCAGACTCATCAAGAAAAAAAGAGAAAGGACCCAAAAACACAATCAGAAATGAAAGAGGAGAGATTACAACTGATACCACAGAAATACAAAGGATTATAAGAAATTACTACAAACAATTATATGCCAAGAAATCTGAAAACCTAGGTGAAATGGACAAATTTCTAGAAAGATGTAGTCTTACAAAACTAAATGAAGAAGAAGCAGAAAGCCTGAACAGACCAATAACAGCTGACAAAATTGAAGCAGTAATCAGAAAACTTCCAACACACAAAAGCCCTGGACTGGATGGTTTCACAGGAAAATTTTACAAAGCGTTTAAGGAAGAGCTAACCTCTATCCATCACATACTATTCCAAAAAGTCCAAGGAGATGAAAGACTTCCAAACTCTTCTTATGAAGCCAGCATCATCCTAATCCCAAAACCAGATAAAGACATAACAAAGAAAAGAAAACTTCAGGCCAATATCTCTGATGAACATAGATGTTAAAATCCTCAACAAAATATTAGCAAACTGCATCCTGGCTGGTGTAGCTCAGTGGATTGAGCACTGGCTGTGAACCACAGTGTCGCAGGTTCGATTCCCAGTCAGGGTACACGCCTGGGTTGCAGGCCATGGCCCCCAGCAACCGCACATTGATGTTTCTCTCTCTCCCTTTCTCCCTCCCTTCCCTCTCTAAAAATAAATAAATAAAATCTTTAAAAAATATATTAGCAAACTGCATCCAGCAATACATTAAAAAGATCATACACCATGATCTAGTGGGATTCATCTCAGAGATCCAAGATGGTTCAATATTTGCAAATCAATAAATGGAATACATCACATAAATAAAAGCAAAGACAAAGACCATATGATATATCAATAGATGCAGAAAAAGCATTTGATAAGGTACAACACCCATTTATGATTAAAACACTCATCAAAGTGGTAATAGAGGGAGCATCCTCAATGTAATAAAGGCCATGTATGAGAAACCTATAGCCAACATCACACTCAATAGGCAAAAAATGAAAGTTTTCCCACTAAGATCAGGAACAAGACAAGGTTGCCCACTTTTCCCACTTCTATTCAACATAGTGTTGGAAGCCCTAGTCACAGGAATCAGACAAGAAAAAGAAATAAAAAGCATCCAAATTGGAAAGGAGGAAACAAAATTGTTATTGTTTGCAGATGACATGATAGTGTACATAGAAAATCCTATAGACTCTACCAAAAAACTACTTGACCTACTAAATGAATTTGGTAAAACATCAGGATACAAAGTCAATGTTTAGAAATCAAAGGCATTTTTGTACACCAACAATGAGATATCAGAAACAGAAATCAGAAAAAAAAAATCCCATTTGATATAGCAACAAGTAAAATAAAATAACTAGGAATAAACCTAACAAAAGAGGCAAAAGACCTGTACTCAGAAAACTACACAAAATGAAATAAACAAATTAAGGAAGACACAAACAAATGGAAGCATATACTGTGTTCATGGGTTGGAAGAATTAACATTATTAAAATGTCCATACCACCCAAAGCAATTTACACATTCAATTCAATACCTATTAAAGCACCAATGGCATATTTCACAGACATGGAACAAACAATTCAAAAATTTATATGGAACTATAAACAACCCCAAATAGCTGCTGCAATTTTGAGAAAGAAGAACAAAGTAGGAGCGATCACAATACCTGATATCAAACTTTATGACAAGGACACTGTAATCAAAACAGCCTGGTACTGGCACAACAGACACATAGACCAACGGAACAGAATAGAGAGCCCAGAAATAAACCCATGTCTCTATGGTCAAGTAATATTTGACAAAGGGGGCAGCAACATAAAATGGAGTAAAAATAGCCTCTTCAACAAATTGTGTTGGGAGATCTGGACAGCAACATGTGAGAAAATGAAAGTTGATCACCAACTTAGGCCATACACAAAAATAAATTCAAGATGAATAAAAGACTTAAACATAAGACACCATTAAAGTCCTAGAGGAGAACATAGGCAGGGAAATCTCAGATATTCCATGCAGCAATATTTTCACTGATATGTGCCCTAGACCAAGGGACTCAAAGGGAAGAATAAACAAATGAGAACTCATCAAAATAAAAAGCTTCTGCACAACTAATGAAAACAGCATTAAAATGAAAAGAGAACCAACCATATGGGAAAACATATTTGCAAATGATACCACAGACAAGGGGTTGATTTCGAAAATATATAAAGAACTCACATGACTCCACTATACGAAGACAGACAACTCAATTAAAAATATGAACAAAGGACTTGAATAGACACTTTTTCAAGAAGGACATACAAAGGGTTCAGAGACATGAAAATATGCTCAACATCGCTAGCCATCAGAGAGATACAAACTAAAACCACAATGAGATACCACTTCACATCGGTCAGAATGGCCATCATAAACAAAGTAACAACCACCAACAGTTGGAGAGGGTGTGGAGAAAAGGGAAACCCAGTGGGTATGGAGAAAATGGAACCCAACAGGGAATCCCGTTGTTGGTGGGATTGCAAACTGATACAGCCACTATGGAAAACAGGATGGAATTTCCTTAGAAAACAAAAAATAGACCTGCCTTTTGGCCCAGCAATTCCACTGCTAGGATTATATCCTAAGAACCCTGTTATACCAATCCAAAAGAACATATACACCCCAGTGTCATAGCAGCACAATTTATAATAGCCAAGTGCTGGAAGCAACCTAAGTGCCCATCAGTAAATGAATGGATCAAAAAAACAGTGGCACATTTACACAGCAGAATACTATGCAACAGAATGAAGGAAGGAGCTCATACCCTTTGTGACAGCATGGATGGAACTGGATAGCATTATGTTAAATGAAATAAGACAGGCTGTGAGGGACAAATACCATATGATCTCACCTTTAAGTGGAACCTAATCAACAAAACAAACAAGCAAGCTAAATATAACTAGAGACATTGAAATTAAGAACAAACATACAGTAGCCAGAGGTCAGATGGGAGGGGATAAGGGGGGAGAAGTGTGAAGGGTTTTCAGGAACAATAAAGGACACATGGATAAAACCAAGTGGTGGAAGAATCAGGGGAGGGCAGTGAGGATGGCTGGGGTGGGGGTGGAGGTTGGGAGAAAAGGCAGACGACTGTACTTGAACAATGATAAAATTTTAAAAAATGGAAAAAAATAACCAGAAGTGGAATTGTTGGGTCTTTCTTTGTCTCTTGTTATAGTCTTTGTGTTGGTGTCTATTTTGTGTAGGTGAAAGTATTGCTACCAGCTTTCTCTCTCTCTTTTTTTTGTTGGTGTTCATTTTCATGCAATACCTTTTGTCTCCCTTTATTTTGTCTCTCTGTGTATTTTAATCTGAAGTGAGTCCCTTATAGGCAGCATATGTTAGGTCTTATTTTCTTAATCCATTTATCCACCCTATGTCCTTTAATTGGAAGACTTAAACTATTTACACTTAACATACTTGTTGATAGATATGTGGTTATTGACATTTTATTATTCCTTGAACATTTTTTACAATATTGGTTTGGTGGTGATCAACTCCTTTATCTTTTTCTTGTTCAGGAATTTCTTCATCTGTCCTTTGATTATAAATGATAACCTTGCTGAGTAGAGTACACTTGGTTGTAGGTTCTTGCTTTTCATCACTTTGAGTATTTCTTGGCTTGTAAAGTTTGTGTTGAGAAATCAACAGACAGTTTTATGGGAACTTTCTTGTGGAGAACCAACTGCTTTTCCCTCACTGCTTTTAAGATTCTTTGTCTTCAACCTTTGGCATTTTAATTATGATGTGTCTCTGTGTGGGCCTCTTTGGTTCATTTTGTTTGGGATTCTCTGCACTTCCTGAGCTTATATATCTATTTTCTTCATCAGGTTAGAAAATATTTCTGTCATAATTTTTAAAGATTTCATTCATTTATTTTTACAAAGAAGGGAAGGAGAAAGAGAGAGATCAAAATATCAGTGTGTGATTGCCTATCACATTCCCCATACTGGGGACCTAGCCCACAACCCAGGCATGTGCCCTGATGGGAATCGAACCAATGACCCTTTGGTTCACAGACCCACACTTAATCCACTGAGCTACACAAGCCAGGGCTTCTGTCAGTATTTTTTAAAACAGGTTTTCAATTCCTTGTTCTCTCTCTTCTCCTTCTGTTATGCCTATGATATGAATGTAGGTACAGTTGATGTTGACCCAGAGGCCCTTAAATTATCCTCATTTTTTAATTTGTTTTTTATTTTTTCTGTTATAATTGGGTTATTTCTGTTACCTTACTTTTAAACTGCTGATTTCTTCCATTGCTTCATCTGATCTACTATCATTTCCCTCTAATTTATTCTTTTTTTATTTTTTTAAAGATTTTGTTTTTTTATTCTCAGAGAAAGAAGGGAGGGAGAAAGAGAGAGAGAGAGAAACATCAATGTGCGGTTGCTGGGGGCTGTGGCCTGCAACCCAGGCATGTGCCCTGACTGGGAATCAAACCTGCAACGCTTTGGTTCGCAGCCCACGCTCAATCCACTGAGCTATACCACACCAGGGCTAATTTATTCTTCATTTCAGTTATTGTATTCCTTATTTCTGACTGGCTCTTTTTTATGGCTCCTATCTCCATTTTTATGTTCCCTATTGCTTTGTTGAAGTTCTCACTGAGATCACTGAGCACTCTTTTTTTACACCTTTTTAAAAGATTTTATTTATTTTATTTTTAGAGAGAAGGGAATGGAGGGAGGGAGGGAGAGAGAGAGAGAGAGAGAGGGAGAGAAACATGTCAGTATGTGGTTGCCTCTCCTATTTCCCCAACTGAGGACCTGGCCTGCAACCCAGGCATGTGCCCTGACTGGGAATCTAACCAATCATCCTTTGGTTTGTAGGCTTAAACTCAATGAGCCACACCAGCCAGGGCTCATTGAGCATTCTTAAAACTAGAGTTTTGAATTTTGCATCTGGTAGATTGCTTGTCTTCATTTTGTTTAGTCCTTTTTCTGGAGTTCAGTTATGTTCTTTCATTTGAGACATGTTATTTTTTTTTTTGTCTCCTCAATTTGGCTGCCTCCCTGTGATTGTTTTCATGTATTAGGTAGAGCTTCTATATTTCCCAGTCTTGATAGAGTGGCCTTATGTAGTAAGCACCCTGTGAGCCCAATTGCACAGTCTCACTGGTCACTTAAGCAAGGTGTTCTGGGTGTGTCCTTTGTGTGGGTTGTATGTGCCCTCCTGTTGTAATTGAGTCTTGATTGTTGTTGGCACATTATGGGAGGGATTAACCCTCATGTTAATTGGTTATGAGGACTGGCCATGAATATAATGGAGGAATATAATGGAGGAATGTTGAGCAGAATTTGCTTGAGTGGAGCCAGGTACCTGTCCAGTACACCCTTTGGGTGCGTTGTTTGTGTAGGTAGTGGGGTGGTGCTTTAGTATGGTCTAAATCTGGCTACCAGATGTGTTGGTTCTAGTTTATCTTGGAAGAAGCTCTGGTGTAGGCCAAGGTCAGTTGCTGCCTGTTCTGTACTCAGGGCCACTGCATATTTGTTAAAAAGTGAAATGCAGATGGTTACATTTTGTGCTGGGCTTGGTGGTCCCTAGGAGAGCCTAAGCCATGATCTGTGGCCATCTGCCACTAATGCCGTGCTTAGGGCTGCTTAGCAAGAATTGCAGGTCATGCCAAACCCAGATACTGCTTCTTTAGGGTTTGTGAACTTTTGAGAGATTTTTAGGAAAATTCACAACATGAGTAAGTCAGGCAGTTTGTACAGAAAAGCCACTGGAAGTAGCTTGAGTGGGCCTACAAGTTGAATTAGGTGGGACCTCAGAGAGTCACCAGTGAACAGCACTAACAAGTGGAGTGAACAGCGGAATGAACAGTGCTAGTGAGGTTGATAGATACTCAAATATGGCACCCACCTGCAAGAGCAGGCTGTGTCAGGGGAGTGGTCAGCAAAGGCACAATGGCTTCTGTTAGTACTTCTCTCTGGCAGAAAGCTGAGCCTTCAGTCTTCATCCTGAAACCAGACAATTTAATTTCTTTCTGTATTTCTCTAGTGCCTTTTGAGCTATTTCCCCAGCACTGAATCTCAGACTGAGTGAATCCAATTAAGACAGTGCATGGGTCCTTTAAGAGAAACACCTGGAACACCAGAAGCCTCCATCTCACTCAGCCACAACCTCCACTGATTTTCACAGCCAAAAGTAATGGTAACTTCTCTTCCTGGCACTGGAACCTTGGGCTGGGAACTTGGTGTTGGAATTGGCAAGGACTGGGGCTCCTTGCTCTTCATGCGGGGACCTCCACAATTGAGATAGCCCTCCTGATTTTTAATTGTCACACTTAGGTGTGGAACCATACTTTTTTCTATCTCCACCCCTCCTACCAGTCTCATCGTGGCTTCTTCTGTATATTCTTAGTTTTAGGACATTTGTCCAGCTAGTTTTTAGCTCATTCTCAATGATGGTTGTTCTATAGTTTTAGTTGTAATTTTAATGTGTCCTTGGGAAGAGGAAAGCACAGCATTTACCTACTCTGCCAATTTGATCAGAAGGCTGCCTGTTCAATTTCTTGATCAGATCTTAGAATGTTTATTAATAAATTTAAAAATAGCCATAATAAACCTACTATATCATTATAGCTGTTTGAAGTGAGTGACTATCATGGAGAAGCTATATGAAGACATTTTCACACACCTGGTATTGTGAGCATTATTTATGTAAATGTCCATGGGTATTCTTAGAAAATTTTATTTAATAGAAAAAACTCATATTGGTAAATGACTGAAGAAATATAAGTTAATATTTAGAAACAATGTAGGTTTTATGAGTCATTGCATTTATCATTTTTGAGGACTAACCTATATAATAACATATTCCTATTTCTTGAGTAAAATGGTTTTTACTACATTATCTCTACTAAATGCCATTCTTTCAAAATCCCTGACTGCCATTTCCACCTATATATTATCGGCATAATTCATAAGCTTAATTTTAGCTTCAAACACTGCCCAGGCTGGAGTGACCTGCCTGAGAAGCCATTTCATTTTATATCTAAAATGAAGATTACAAATATAGATGAGACATTTAAAGACTCTCTCAAAACATTTATAAAATATCTTATATGGACACATTAGAGAAAAATCGTAATGAGCCAATATCAGTGACCTAATTATGTTGGTGATGGAGAAAACATAAGAGAAAGACACCAGGATATAAACCCAGAATTCACTATAAATTTTCCCACTATAGTTGCAGAAAACATATGAAGAGGTAGCCCCCAAAACAAAATTTATTTATTAAAAAATTGTGTATTTATTCTTTTTTTTAAAGGTTTTATTTATTTTTAGAGAGGGAAGGGAGGGGGGGAGAGACACAGACAGACAGACAGACATCAATGTGTGGTTGCTGGGGGTTATGGCCTGCAACCCAGGAATGTACCCTGGCTGGGAATCGAACCTGGGACACTTTGGTTCCCAGTCTGCACTCAATCCACTGAGCTACGCCAGCCAGGGCTAAAAAAATTGTGTATTTATTCTTACATGTTTAAACTTAGGTTATCTTCAAAGTACTCTCCATCTGATGCATTACACCTATTGAGATGCTTTTTCTACTGCTCAAAATAGTTTTTCAACTTATCAGTTTTGATTCCTTTTAGTACTTCTGCCGTTTTTTTTGTTTCACCTCTTCCACATTGACAAAATTTCCCTTTGAAGACTTTTTTCACCCAGGGGAACAAAAAAAAGTCACTCAGAGCAAGATCAGGTGAATAGGGAGGGTAGGGGATGGGGGTCATGCCATTTTTGGACAAAAACTGCTGAACATTCCATGTGGTGTGGGCAGGTGTATTCATAAATCACCAATTATTAAATGGGCAAATGCACTGAAAGAGTTTTCAAAAAAAAATTCATTGAAACCGAATGCAGCCTCTCACAACACCAGTTAGTAAACTGATACAGATGGGTTCCTAGATCACCCACCTAGTGGGGAAAGCCTGTACTACAAGATGCCTACCCCTCAGAAGATAATTTAGGTTTTGGGGGTCCCCCCACATACACCTGAGATAGACAATGGAAAATGTATGATACAACATGAGTGAATGTATGACACCACTCATGAGTTTCTTTTTTTGTTGTTTTACATTCATCTTTTTTCTAATTTCAGTTGTCCTGGATCCTTGCACATTTTTCATGCTGGAAGAGCTTTATGACACTGTCTCGGATCTGTTTTGTCTTTACTCCATAAACAATGGGGTTCAGAGTTGGAGGAAGAAGAAGATAAAGGTTAGCCACAATGATGTGAAGAGAAGGAGGGATAGTGTGTTCTCCAAAACGGTGGGTAAAGAAAGTGAAGAATGCTGGAACATAGGTGATGATAATGGCAGATAGATGGGAAGTGCAGGTGCTGAAGGCCTTCTGCTGAGCCTCTGCTGATGAAAGGCTAACCACTGCCCGGAGGATCATGGTGTAAGACACAGATATACAGCAGATGTCAAACACTCCAATCAAGAGAGCAACCATCAGACCATAAATGACATTGACCTTGATGCTGGCACAGGATAACTTTACCACTGACATGTGGTCACAATATGTGTGGGAGATAATATTGCTTTGGCAGAAGGGCAAACGCTTGACCAAGAATGGAAAAGGAATCATTAGCAACACACCCCTCAAGAAGGTGACAAGCCCAGCTTTGGCAATGATAGGGTTAGTGAGTATGGTAGCATAACGCAGTGGGTAGCAAATGGCCACATAGCGATCCAGAGCCATGAGCATGAGCACACCAGACTCCACACCCGTGAACCCATGGACAAAGAACATCTGAACTAAACAAGCATTGAAGTTAATTTCCTTGAGATTAAACCAGAAGATACAGAGTGCTTTGGGTAGAGTGGTGGTGCAGGTAAAGAGGTCAATGAGGGAGAGCATGGCCAGAAAAAAATACATTGGACGATGTAAGGCCTCCTCATGATGAATGAGGTACACAAGGCCAAGGTTTCCCACAAGGGAGATGATATACATTGTGCAGAATGGGAGTGAGATCCATACATGTACTCTTTCCAGATCAGGAATTCCATTAAGAATAAAAGATTTTGGAGCCACATATGAATTGTTGGAAGCCAGCATAACTAATTCAATAGATGAACATTAGTTTTCCAGAAGTCTCTATTCTGAGAAGAAATTAAGAAATAGAAATTTAATTCAGATCATCCTTGAGAATGCAAACTTAAATTTGGAGTAAAATTACATCTATGATGGTACTAGTGATTTTGAATAATAGTGACTTTGAAAATGCTATATTCATTTATGCACAGTGTTCATAAATGCTATATAATTATTGAATAATACTATATTACAGGTAATATTTTAAAAGTTTTAAGAGAATCTAAATGTAAGTTTTTAAAGTCATAATTATAAAGTTGCAATTGTTTTTTTATCATCAAATACAAGAAGAAACTGAGGCACAAAGAGATCCAATAATGTTGAATGTTACAAAATTAGATTCAGGGACATAAATAATATTCATATATGATTCTAACTTTCATGCAAAATCTTTACACTGCATCCTGGTTTGATAGAGTGCACATGGCTTGTGACAGCATGTTATAATTGCATGAAAGATGGCCTGAATTTTATTTATTACATGTTGTGTGGCAATATGTAATGAGATTATGGTTATTTATGCTAAATAAGATCTTATTCAAATTTCAGTTCTTTCCATACAAATTGTATGATTTCATTTTTGAAGCCTCAGTTGCTCATTTATAAGGTGAGGCTGATGATAGTTACTGGAAAGAGTTCTGAAAAATAACCAGAGGTTTATTTTACTCCTAGATTAATAACCTGGTGAATTAGATATACTAACTCAAAATACAAGTGTATATGCTATATGGATATGAGATGCAAAAACAGTGGCTAAGAAGTTCAATCTAACTTGATTATCCCATGAAAGTGAAAAAATAAAGAGCTCTCCCTTTCTCAAATACCCTGTGATCCCCCAAAGTCATTGGGTCATCTATTTTCTTTCCATGTCTTTTGGCTTTACATAATTCAGGAGCAGAATATTCTCTGGACTCCCCCTTTATTCCTTCTATAGAAAATATGTCCACTCTCATGACCTTGAGTATAGCCAACAAGAAGATAATTTTCAGGTAATTTATTAAGAAAGCTATGTCATAATTGCTGAGTCCTCCTTCTAAATGCATACTGGATATTTCAGTTTTTAAATTGACCATGTCCAAGACTAAACTCATCACTTCTGCCTCTATTCCACTCCAAAAATGGGCTCTATTTCTGAGATCTGTCTTTTTTGGGGGGTGGGGGTTAATAGTACCATCATCTACCACATGTTTGTGATCTTCATAAGGGCCTCTCTACCACATCTTGGGTATAATTTCTTTATAGCTCAAATTGCTTTGGTTCAGCATGCCTGTTATCTGTGTTCTATTCTCAGACAAGAAAAGTATTCTATTTTTAATCCAGAAATATTTCTAATACCAGTCTTTCCATTCTGTCACCATTCTGTTCTGTTTTAAAGACCACGTAGCTACATCCACCTATTTCTGTGCTTTGCCTCTTTTCAAATCAATTTTGTCTTATAGCATAATTTTGAAAACATTTTATTTTTTAATCCCTACCAAGGATATATACTTATTGATTTGAGAGAGAGGAAGGCAGAGAGAGAGACAGACAGACAGAGAGAGAGACAGAGAGACATGAATGTGAGAGAAAAACATCTTGGTTGCCTCCTGTATACACCCTGATGGGGGACTGACCCCACAACTTAGGTTATGTGCCCTGACCAGGGATCGAACTCACAACCTTGTCAGTGTAAAGGATGATATCCCAACCAAGCCACCCAGCCAGGGCTTGGAGATATTTTAAACCAGTGCTTAATAATCTTCAATGTCTTTCCATAAATTTGAGGTTAGGGCTCAAATTTCTTGGCATGACATTCAAAAAAGTAAAATTTAGGTCTTGTCTAAACTCTTTCCCATTTTCTTTCCATTCCCTAATCACCCAGAAATGTCCTGATTTGAATGATACACTACGTCCTAACATTCCATGTTTAAATTTTGCTGGACTACTTGCCAGTCAAAAAATACTACATATGATGGAGACTCCCCCCAAAAGAAATTTACTTATTAAAAAATTATGTGTTTATTCTCACATGTTTAAACTCAAGTCACCTTAAAAGTACTCTCAATCTGATGCAATACACCTATCAACTTTTTTTCACTGTTCAAAGTAGTTTTTGAACTCATCAATTTTGATGCCTTTCAGTGCTCTGCCATTTTGTTTCATCTCTTCCATATTGGCAAAATGTTTCCCCTTGAGGATTTTTTTAAACCCAGGGGAACAAACAATAATCATTCAGAGCAAAATCAGGTGAATAGGGAGAGTGGGACATTGGGATCATGGTTTTTTGGGGTCAAAAACTGCTGAACACTCAGCCTGGTGTGGGCAGGTGTGCTCGCAAATCACCCATCATGAAATGGACAAATGCATTGAAAGAGTTGATGCAAAATACAACCTCTCACAACAATGCCAGCTGGTACACTGACACAGATGGGTTCCTAGAACACTCACCTAGTACAGATAGCCTGTATTACAAAGGGCCCTCCTCAGAATGTTATCTCAGTTTTGGGCGGTTCCCCCCTCGATACTATGTTGACTTTGCTCAATTTGTTTCCCTTCTTTGAAAATCACTCTGTCATATTTCATCTTGATAAGTCTTTTTTGAACACTGAGGTAAAATGTCACTTTCTTTAAAGAGTAATATGTACTCCAGAGTTCAGGGTAAGTGATAGTCACTTATTTTCCTGATGCAGGCACAGGATGTTTAACTTGTTTGCCCAAAACTATTAATAATTCAGAGTGAAATCCAGGTTTTTCTACCTCAGACTTCTCCAAATCCTTTATAAAGTCTAAGGAGCTGTTAATCAGCAGCTTTATTTTCTCACTTATTTGTTTTTATGTTTGTTTGCTTCCCAGCCACCTCCAGAGGAATATAAGACTTCATGTTTCTAATTTGAGATTTCTACAGCTCCTGCTTCTTATAATTTCCCCTTGCCCGGTATTTCAGCCATCTTCTAGCTAAATATAAGAGAGTTGTATAGGGCAATGTAAACTTTCCCTTTCAAAGATGAAGGTAATTTGGTTACAAGTACCATTCAAACTTACCCCACTAATTTTTTCCTGTGGTTCTGGGGAAGTAAAAAGGAGACAGAATATAGGAAAGTATTGGAAATACAATAGTGACAAAACATAGGAAGGGAAGTCCACCTCCAGGTCTTCTTTCAGTCTTACATTGAGCCTTTTTTCAATGAAAGGAACAAAGCAACACTATACTATGAAAAGCATACCACATTACACCAACCGCAATATCACTTTCCTCCTTGATGACAGTAGTTTCCATTACCTGAATCACATGGCTAAGCTTCCAGGCTTCGATGGATAGTACAGTGATTGATGCAATCGCTGTTGCTTCTGCTGTTTCCTCATCCCACACTGGGCAGCCACTTGACAAAAAATATGTGCAACACCCATTGTTGCCTCTGGCTATTTAAAACAGAAAACAAGCACATTAGATTTTCACTTGATCGTACTGGCCAGGAAAATTAGGATGAATCAGGCACTGCTTAGCATCTAGGAAGGCCACCAAGGTTCGATTTTCACTTTCTTCTCACTTACATGCCATGCATTCTAGAGATGGCCTAGGATACCATTTTAGAGGAATTTAGGGCTTGGGACATAGAATAAAATTCTATGAATTATTTGAATAATCCTCTCCCTGATTCCCTGGAGAGGGATGTCAAAAAAAAAAAAGAAAGAAAGAAAGAAAGAAAGAAAGAAAGAAAGAAAGAAAGAAAGAAAGAAAGAAAGAAAGAAAGCTAAATCCAGAAAAGAGAGTTCTAGATTCTCTTAGATGGTTTCATCTTTTTGTTGTTGTTGTTGTTATAGTTGCTCTGAAATGTTTTTCCTAAAATGTCCAATTTAAAATTTTGGCATACTTAGTGTTATCATGGAGACTGAATTTTTCAAGTGTATAGATTCTAACTATAGTTAGACAATTCCATTAGTTAATTTTTATTATTTATTGAGGTGACATTGGTTAATAAGATTCTACAAGTTTCAAGCATACACTTCTATAACACCTCATCTGCATATTGCCTTGTGTGATCACCACCCAAAGTCTAGTCTCCTTTCATGACTATATGCTTAACCTCCTTTACCTTCTTCAACACCTGCTTTCCCTCTTAGAACCATCACATTCTTGTCCATGTCTATAAGGTTTTTTGTTGTTGTTTATTCATTTGTTGCTTTCTGTTTCATGTCCTTTGATGGGTGGTTCGATAAAGAAGGTGTGGAACATATATACAATGCAATACTACTGAACTATAAGAAAAGGATGAACTACTGTCATTTGCAACAACATAGATTTCATGTTTGAGAATATCATGCTAATCAAAATAAATCAGACAGAAAAAGACAAGAACCATTTGTTAATTTTTCTAAAATTCCTTTAATCCTTCACCATGTGCCAGCCAATGAATTCTTTGGCACTTAGTACAAGAACTTCCTATGCTTCTGCTTTAGTTCTTTTATGTTTACCTTTTTATATAAATAGCCAACTTGCATACTTAATCAAATATTTACCCATATCCCTATAGAAAAAAATCAGCAATACTATTCTGTTGCCTATATTTACCTATTGAAATCTATTTACTTATTTATTATTTAAATTTAGTTTTGAATTTAAATATAGTCCTATGATAAGTCAACCAGTTCAATATTCTCATAGCTATTTTATCTAACCAAGATTCAATATGTTCAGTAGCTTTCCAAAAAAATACAGAATTCTGTGATCTCTGCACTAAAAATTGGTGAAACACATCCCCTCCTCTCTTAAGCCAAACCAGGTTTTCTGCTTGAAAGTCCCTCTCTGTTACCCTAAAAATTTCCCCATTTTTAAAAATGATGATAACCTGTGGACTTGTGCTAGAACTGTTCCTTAACTGACCCATGAACTATTTTAGTATATAGGTCAAATTGTCCCCTATTTTACCCCATTAATGAGGATAGAATCTGGATTTTGAAGGAAGTAAATTGGAGTTTGATAGGTTGATAAGTTATTTCACTGAACTGAAAAGATGAAAGGGGGTGGGGAAGGGTATAATAGTGACTTGGAGGGAAAAAGATATACCTATTTATCTTTTTACGATCTGAGACATTATAAGGTTATTATTGTTGAATTCCCTGTCACTGTCATTATAAAATATATTTATAAAAATGAATGCATATAAAGAGAAGAATTATCTGTACTCTAAAGAAGACTTTTTGAGAGCACCTAGCTTTTCCCTGGCCAACACAAAACCACACATTCCTTGCTGGCACTATTTTGGCTTTGAAAGTGGGATGAACATATTATTCCCAGTTTTTCCAGACTAAGAAATTACCTACAACATCTTCTGTAGAACAATGTCCTTGATCCCTGTGATGACACAGGCAGAATGGAATAAGACTAGGCTTTGTTGCACAATAAGTCTAGGAGCAAAACATCTCAAAGACATTACTTAACCCACAGTATAGTTCCAGACAAGAAGAAATGTGAAAGGTGCTCATGCCAGAGAGAGGGCCCAGGAATGTATGTAATGGTGGCACCCTATTTTCACCTTATAAACCTTAAATCAGAAGTGCTTAGTCTTGTTGACTTCCCACAGGAAATAGGCTTAATTTCATATTGTCCAGATTCCCAAATCTCAATGTAAAACAGAGTTTAAGAACCCCCAGGGACCACAGAGCTCTAAGGCAAAGCATGCTACAAAGCTTCATATAAGTATTTGGGAAAAATAAAACTCCCAACTACAGCTGGCCCCCAACTGAGGGCAGTCCAGAAAGTAATTCCCATGGTACAAATTCACCACCATTAGGAATAGAAGTTGAAAATTCTTATCTAATTTTCCCTCTTTTGTGAAATTTATTTTATACCTGTTACACCAAGCAGCATTTTAAACACTACCATATAAACACCTTAATTTAAAAAAAGCAAAGACAAAAGTGTTTATCTTATGAGACACAAGACACATCATCACTTATAGTCTTCAAATATTACTGCACTTTAACTTTCATAATTTGGCAGTGAATTCATGACAATTAAAAATATGATGAAGTGCATATAGATGTGTGTGGTTTTACAAGTGTTTATTTGTTTCAACTTCCCAAATATTACACTTCTTATTTCAAAAGAGAACAATGAAATTAAAGAACATTTTATATAACATATACTTCTGATACTAAGAAACTCCTGTTATTAAGATTTTGTGCGTCTTTATTTCCATATGTGTGTAATGATTTTTTAGATCAGAATCATAATTCACAGTTTATTTTAGTACTGCATGCTTCTATTTATTTATATATACACAATGGAATGTTAGTCGTGAGAAAAAAGAAAACCTTGTCATTTGTGACAACATGTATAGATCTTGAGGACATTATGCTAAGTGAAATAAGTCAGATAGAGAAAGGCAAATATTGTATAATATCACTTCTATGTAAGTTAAAAACGACAAAGATAAAAACAGAGAGAAGAATGTTGGTTATTAGAGGCTGGGAGTGAGGAAGTATGTGCCAATTAAGGGTACCAACCTGGAACTAATAGATAAGTAAGGCCTGGAGATCTAATGCACAGTGTAATGATTACAGACAACAACACTGTATCCTAAATTTCAACATTGCTGAGAGACTAGATCTTAATTATTCTCATCGCATATATGAAATGTGACATAATAGAGGTGTTAACTAATGCTACATTCATAATCACATTGCAATATGTAAATGTATTAAATCAACACAGGTTATGCACCTTGGAGTTACACATTATTATATGTCAATTATGCCTCATAAAAATAAATTTAATAAAAACAAATACATTCTCAGTGACTAAATTAATTAAGTGAATTATCTAACTCAGTGATTTTTTAAAAAATTTTATTTGAATAATTGTTCGAGTACAGTTTTCTCCCTTTTACTCCCATTCCAGCCCACCCACCCAAACCTCCCCACTTCCCTCCCATTACCACCCTCCCCCTAGTTTTTATCCATGTGTCCTTTAAATTTGTTCCCGTAAACCCTTCCCATTGTCCCCTGAAATTCCCTCTTCTCCCCCTTCTGGTCACTGTCAGCCTGTCCTCTATTTCAGTGTCTTTGGTTATATTTTGCTTGTTTCTTTGTTTTGTTGTTTAGGTTCCTGTTAAAGGTGAGATCATATGGTATTTGTCTTTCACTGCCTGGCTTGTTTCGCTTAGCATAATGCTTTCCAGCTCCATCCAAGCTGTCGCAAAGGGTAGGAGCTCCTTCTTTCTTTCTGCTGCATAGAATTCCATTGTGTAAATGTACCATAGTATTTTGATCCATTCATTTACTAATGGGCATCTAGGTTGCTTCCAGCATCTAGCTATTGTAAATTGTGCTGCTATGAACATTGGGGTGCATAGGTTCTTTTGGATTGGTGTTTTAGTGTTCTTAGGATAAAGTCCCAGCAGTGGAATTGCTGGGTCAAAAGGTAGATCCATTTTTAGTTTTCTGAGGAAGCTCCATACTTCTTTCCATAATGGTTGTACCAGTCTGTAGTCCCACCAACAGTGCACTAGGGACCCCTTTTCTCCACAACCTCTCCAACACTTTTTGTTTGTTGCTTTGTTTATGATGGCCATTCTGTCTGGTGTGAAGTGGTATCTATCTAATTGTGATTTTAATTTGCATCTCTCTGATAGCTAGCAATATTGAACATCATTTCATGTGTCTTTGGATTTTCTGTATGTCCTCCTTGGAGAAGTGTCTGTTCAAGTCCTTTGCCTATTTTTTAATTGGGTTACTTGTCTTAGAGTGGAGTCGTGTAAGTTCTTTATATATTTTGGAGATTAAACCCTTGTCTGAGGTATCATTGGCAAATATGTTTTCCCATACAGTTGGTTCTCTTTTCATTTTGATACTGTTTTCTTTAGCTGTGCAGAAGCTTAATTTTGATGAAGTCCCATTTGTTTATTCTTTTCTTTATGTCCCTTGTTCTAGGAGACATGTCAGTAAAAAAGTTTCTTTATGAAATATCTGAGATTTTCCTACCTACGTTCTCCTCTAGGACTTCAATGGTGTCACGTTTTATATTTAAGTATTTTATTCACCTTGAATTTATTTTTGTATAAGGTGTAAGTTGGTGCTCGAGTTTCATTTTTTTGCACGTGGCTGTCCGGTTCTCCCAACACCATTTGTTGAAGAGGCTATTTTTACTCTATTTTATGTTGCTGCCTCCTTTGTCAAATATTAATTGACCGTAGAGACTTGGGTTTATTTCTGGGCTCTCTGTTCTGTTCCATTGGTCCATGTGCCTGTTTTTATGCCAGTACCAGGCTCTTTTGATTACAGTGGCCTTGTAGTATAGTTTAGTGTCAGGTATTGTGATCCCTCCTACTTTACTCTTCTTTCTCAAAATTGCAGCAGCTATTTGGGGTCGTTTATGGTTCCATATAAATTTTTGAAGTGTTTGTTCTATGTCTGTGAAATAAGCCATTGGTACTTTAATAGAAATTAAATTGAATGTGTAAATTGCTTTGGGTGGTATAGACATTTTGATGATATTAATTCTTCCTATCCATGAACATAGTATTTACTTCCATTTGTTCGTGTCTTCCTTGATTTCTTGCTTCAGATTTGTGTAGTTTTCTGAATACAAGTCCTTTACCTCCTTGGTTAGATTTTTTCCTAGGTATTTTATTTTTCTTTTTGCTATATCAAATGGGGTTTTCTTCTTGATTTCTACTTCTGCTGTTTCATTGTTGGTATATGAAAATGCCTTTGATTTCTGGATATTGACTTTGTATCCCGCTGTTTTGCCAAATTCATTTATTAGGTCAAGCAGTTTTTTGGTAGAGTCTATAGGATTTTCTATGTACACTATCATGTCATCTGCAAACAGTGACAGTTTTGTGTCCTCCTTTCCGATTTGGATGCCTTTTATTTCTTTTTCTTGTCTGATCACTGTGGCTAAAACTTCCAGTACTATATTGAATAGAAGTGGTGAAAGTGGACAGCCTTGTCTTGTTCCTGATCTTAGTGGAAAAGATTTTAATTTTTGCCCATTGAGTATGATGTTGGCTGTAGGTCTCTCATATATGGCCTTTATTATGTTGAGGAATGCTCCCTCTATTCCCACTTTGCTGAGTGTTTTTATCATAAATGGATGCTGTACCTTATCAAATGCTTTTTCTGCACCTATTGATATGATCATGTGGTTTTTGTCTTTGCTTTTGTTTATGTGATGTATTACATTTACTGATTTGTGAATATTGAACCTTCCTTGCATCCCTGAAATGAATCCCACTTGGTCATAGTGTATGATCTTTTTAATGTATTGTTGGATGCGGTTTGCCAGTATTTTGTTGAGGATTCTAGCATCAATGTTCATCAGTGATATTGGCCTCACATTTTCTTTCTTTGTTGTGTATTTATCTGGTTTTGGAATTAGGATGATGTTGGCCTCATAAAAGGAGTTTGGGAATCTCCCATCTTTTTGGATTTTTTGAAATAGTCTATGAAGGATAGGGGTTAGCTCTTCCTTAAATGCTTTGTAGAAATCTCCTGCAAAACCATCTGATCCAGGGCTTTTGTGTGTTGGGAGTTATTTGATTACTGCTTCAATTTCTTTTGTTGTTACTGGTCTGTTCATGCTTTCTGCTTCTTTTTCATTGAGTTTTGGAAGATTATATTTTTCTAGAAATTTGTCCATTTCACCTAGTGTTTCAAATTTCTTGGCATACAGTTCTTTGTAGTAATTTCTTACAATACTTTGTATTACTATGGTATCTGTTGTAATCTCTCCTCTTTCATTTCTGATTGTGTTTATTTGAGTTTTCTCTCTTTTTTTCTTGATGAGTCTGCTTAAAGGCTTGTCAATTTTGTTTATCTTTTCAAAGAACCAGCTCTGGGATTCATAGATCCTTAGAATTGTGCTTTTAGTCTCTATGTCATTTAATTCTGCCCTGATTTTGGTTATTTCCTTCCTTCTGCTTGCTCTAGGCTGTCTTTGTTGTTGTTCCTCAAGTTCTTGTAGATGTAGGGTTAGGTTGTTTGTTTGGAATGTTTCTAACTTTTTTTAGGTGGACCTGTATCACTGTGAACTTCCCTATCAGGACTGCCTTTGCTGTGTCCCATAAGTTTTGGGTTGTTGTGAGTTCATTTTCATTTGTTTCCAGAAACCTTTTGATTTCTTCCCTAACATCATTCTTGACCCATTCATTGTTTAATAGCATGCTATTTAATCTCCATGAGTTTGAGTGTTTTGGGTTTTTTTTCTTGGTGTTGGTTTCTAGCTTCAGTCCCTTGTGGTCTGAGAAAATGCTTGGTACGATTTCAATTTTCTTGAAATTCTTGAGGCTTGTTTTGTGTCCTATCATGTGGTCTATCTTTGAGAATGTTCCATGTACATTTGAAAAGAATGTATATTTAGCTTCTTTTGGATGGAGGGCTCTGTATATATCAGTAAAGTCCATTTCATCAAGGGTATTGTTCAATGCCACAATATCTTTGTTGATATTTTGTTTGGAAGATCTGTCCAGTTTTGATAGTGAGGTGTTGAAATCCCCCACTATAATTGTGTTGCTGTCAATATCTTTCCTTAAGTCCTGTAAGATTTTCTCTATGTATTTGGGTGCTCCTATGTTGGGTGCATATATATTTACAATATTTATGTCTTCTTGGTGGATTCTTCCCTTGAGTATTATGAAGTGACCTTCTGGGTCTCTCTTTATGGACCTTTTTTGGAAGTCTATTTTGTCTGATATGAATATTGCTACCCCGGCTTTTTTTTCCTGTCCATTTGCTTGGAAGATTTATTTCCAGCCCTTCACTTTCAGCCTGTGCAGGTCTTTTATCCTGAGGTGGGTCTCTTGTATGCAGCATATGTGTGAGTCATTTTTTCTTATCTTTCAGCTATTCTTTGTCTTTTGATTGGAGCATTTAATCCATTTACGTTTAAGGTTATTATTGATAGGTACTTATTCACTGTCTTTTATGTACATGTGTTCCTCTCTCTCTCTCTGTCTTTTGCTTCCCTCCCTTAAAGCAGTCCCTTTAGAATCTCTTGCAGAGCTGGTTTGGTGAAGGTGTATTCTTTTAGACTTCTTTTGTCTGGGAAGCTTCTTGTTTGGCCTTCTATCTTGATTGAGAGCCTTGCTGGGTAAAGTAGCCTTGGTTGCAGACCTCTGGTTCTCATTACTTGGAGTATTTCTTGCCATTCTCTTCTGGCTTGAAGTGTTTCCATTGAGAAGTCAGCTGTTAGCCTTATTGGGGCTCTTTTGTATGTTACTTCTTGTTTCTCCCTTGATGCCTTTAAGATTCTTTGTCTTGAAATTTTGCCATTTTAATTATGATGTGTTTTGAGGTGGGCCTCTTTGGGTTCCTCTTGATTGGGACTCTCTGTGTTTCCTGGATTTGTGTGACTTTTTCTCTCATCAAATTAGGAAAGTTTTCCTTCATTACTTTTTCAAATAAGTTTTTGATCCCTTGTTCTTCTTCTTCTCCTTCTGGTATTCCCATTATATGAATATTATTATGTTTCATATTGTCTTGCATTTCTCTTAATCCCTCTTCATTCTTTCTGAGCCTCTTTTCCTTTTCTTGCTCTTTCTGGGTGTTTTGGAGAATTCTGTTGTTCTTTCTTTGAGACCTGTCTTTACCTTCCCATTTTGGCTGCCTCTGTATATTTGTTTCTATGTATTAAGTAGACTGCAAAGACCCTGGTGTAGGCCTATGCCGGATGCTGCCTGTGACTGGCCCTCAGCAACCTGTTAGGAGCTATCAGCAGTCCACAGCTTGCAGCTCCCCCTGCAGTACCTGGGTGGGTGCAGAAAGAACAAAAAGGCCAGCTTTTACTATCACTGGGCCAAAAGTCTCAGAGCTTCCAGAAATGCACCTTAGGTGTTAGATTTGATCATTGAATAGCCTCCAGCTATACTCAGCATCCTGACATAAGTTACACAGCGTGGGGAGAATGGGATTCCTGGGGCTGTGATTGTTGCTTCCCTTCAGACTGGCGTCCCATGGTTGGGAGTGCTGTGCCTGAGAAAGATGGCTTCTGCAGTATGGGAAATGAGTCAGCACAGGTTTCCTGGCTTCCAAACCTGCAGCTCTCTCCCCAGAGCCACCAACTCCAGACTCTCTTCACATTGCTCTAGTCTACTCTGTCCTTCTCCTGTAGCCCAGGGTAAGTGGCTGCTAATGTGACTTTGTGCATTGACCCTTTAAAAGGCTCTCTGCATGTCCAACTGATCTCCCTTGTGGACAGAAACCCTGATCCTTGTCACAGCCAAATGTTATTTGGTTTCCTTTCCAGGTTTTGTAGTTCTAGGCTGAGGACCCCAGCTTGGAGTTTGGACCCCATACTTCACAGGAGGAATCCACTCTCCAGCTTGTGAAATATTTCTCTGGTGCTTCAGCTGCCACCTGTAGGAACTCAGCCAGTCAGTCCTCTTGTGCCTCCTCTGCACCAGTCTCAAAGTGGTGGTGTGGTTTCTTCTGTGTATCCTTGGTTATAAGACTCCTCTCCAGCTAGTGTTTATTTGGTTATTCAGAATGAGTTTTATTTAATTCCAGTTGTAATTCCAGTTTGACACTGGGAGGGGATTAGTTTACCTTCCAATTATTCCTCTACCATTTTGGGTTTTTTCTCTATATGTTCAGAGTCCATTCTGTTTTCATTAACCTTCATTACTTTTCATAGTATTTTTCTGTTTCAGAAAAATAGAATTAATTTTTGTCCTTGTCATTTATTTTCTCTATCTTTTAGTTTATTCATTTATTTTTTATCTGGGCTTCTATGTCAAGCATTTCTTTTAATTTGGTTAATTTTTCTTTTTTCACAAAGGTTATAAAGTTAAAAACAGAAAACTTTGGATATACACTTTATGTCATCCACTTTTTATCATGAAAGTTTTTAAATATTATTTATTTTTATGAACTTTCCTTTTCTTCACCCACAACATATTTAGTAGCATATATTTTAAGTTCTTGCCTAATGGTTTTTTTGTTATTATGTTCTAATTTTATTCTGTTATTGTCTGATAATATTAATGTACTTTATTGAGTTGGATTGGGGGGATTGAAACATCTTTGGAATCCATTATATGCTGATATATGCACACATCTTGAGGTCTTGTCAATGGATGTGTTTTTCTTTGCTTATTGTGGTGTTCTTTGTCTCTTTTTTGTTTGTACTTGTTAATCATATTATTAATATCATTTTTATTTGCATCTGTCAGGCTTAAGGTTTAATGTTAATAAAGGAGTTTTCTCTAATACTGTATCACCAAGATTCATATTTCCTTAAATATTCTAATGTAGATACTTACTGATGTTTCTCTCCAACCAAAATGTTAGGTTCTAAAAAGCAGGAACATTTTCCTTCTTGTTCAGCATAGTAATTGCAGGCACAGTTCATGTGCATGTAAGCATACACACACAGGTCTCTCAAAACATATTGGTTGAATAAATAAGTGCATTGATAGAATTATCGGTTTTATAAAAATGTAGAGCTGAGAAATGAGAAGAAGAGAGACTGTAGGAATGAGATAGTCATTCCAAACACTGAAGAAAAATTATATCTAAAGAGTATACATTAGAATATAAGGCCATTCAAGGTGCTTCAAAGGAAAGAACTGTGGAATTAATCAGTAGAAAGGAAAGAAAAGTAAACAACACTTACAGAAACTTTATGTATGAAACAGAAGAGAGTATTAGAATGGTTTCTTTTTAAAATAAGAATAAAGCTAATTGAGAATTAAACATGTTTAAATGTTTGAGGAAGGAAACAGTGGAAATTGAGACAGAGACCATGAATGTGAAAAATAGATAAGAAAAGAAGTATCCAGGATGAGAAGCATGCCTAGGGGCATTAGCACAAAGAGGAGCTGTCTCTTCCACAATAACATGCAGGCTGATGGGAAGAGTTGGAAATGTAGCTGTCCCTGTAATTTTGTTTGTAAGAAGGTAGAAAAACTTACATATATTTTTATTTTTATCTTTCCTCTCTCCTCTCATCCTTTGTTATATTTGTAGAATACCCTCTAAAATGGAACATTCTTCTCATAATCTTATAAACTGATTAGTTTTTTTAAAAAAGTTAACACTTAACTGGTTTTATCTCAAGAGAATAAAACTGACATCTTCTGCAAGCATTCTATTTTACTCATATGTATCTTGACAAACATTCTGCACATAAAATTCCTCACATACAATTCTTTGTGCTTGAAATACACTTCCTTTTCTACTCTATTTTATGGAGGTCTCCTACTCACCCACCAATGCATGTCTCAAAATTTACATCTTCTGAGAACCTTTTTCTTATTCACTACATGTAACTAATGGCTTGCTTTCATGTTCCTGTTAATAATACAGAAATACATATTATATATTTTGTCATGTTATATTATGATTATGTTGTGTTGTATTAAATACATTTATTATATTATATTAATGTGACTTTACTTTTGATATATACTAATTTCCTCAAACTCAAGATTATTAGTTCATTCTTTAAAATTTTAACAAATGAAAATATCTAACATGGTTAAAGTTCCTAAATATTTATTACAAGTGTCTATTTTTGTAAATAAATGATGGATCTTTTATAGTTATTTTTTCTGTGAGTAAAACTAATCAAAACCATAGAAAATTCTATCTTATGAAAGAGTATTGTCTCTTTTCAAAATACTAGATACTTAACTAGACATTCAAGACACAGATCTGAATTTGAACCTTTGTACTCAGAAATTTTACAGCTTTGAAGAGAATGTAGTGATGAGGAAAGGAATAAGAAAACTGTGATACATTTACACAATGCAATACTATGGAGCAGAAAGAAAAAAGGAACTCCTTGCTTTCACAACAGCATGGATGGATCTGGAGAGCCTTATGCTAAATGAAAAAAAGCCAAGCAATGAAAGACAAACACCACATGATCTCACCTATAAGTGGAACCTAATCAACAAAACAAACAAGCAAGGAAAATATAACCAGAAACATTGAACTAAATAACAGTGAACTAAAGAACATTGAAACTGACAGTGATAAGAGGGAAGGGGGAGGAGGATAACAGGGGAAAGAAGGGGGAGGAACAAGTCAAGGAACATGAATAGAAGACTCATGGGCACTAACAATGGGGTGGGGATTGACTGTGGGAGTTGGGGAGTGGGGCAGGGGAGAGAAACGGGGAAAAAGATGGGACAACTGTAACTGAGCAACAATAGTAAATAATGAATGTAAAAAAGTGCAGTAGTATTAGTTTTGTTAGCATTGTGGAAAATATGCTCTTGGATAAAGAATCATTTTGTGATGAAATGGAATGTGGAATAGGCCTCAAAACAGGGTGAGATTAGAGTAATAGTGATTTGAATCTAATCTTGGGGTGGTCATTGGTGCATACAGAATGAATGAGGAATAGTGAACCCAGGAATTAAAAGTTTGGCTCTACCACATACTAAGTGTGTGATGTCAGACAAGTTTCTTAACATTTATGTGCATCAGGTTCCTCATTTATAAGGTGAAAAAATAATGATACCTAACTTAGTGGAGCTTCTTGTGAGATTAATTTTTTAAAATATGTAACATGGTTAGAAAAAAATGTTATATAAAACATATTACATATGTGTTGGTTATTTCTTTATGAAATTGAAAAAATTGTTCTGAATCTAGGTTGCATAATGGGAAAGTTGTCTGTCAGTTGTGAGAAACAGCTTGGGAAGACATGTGGACACCCTGTGCTACTAAAATATGTGTATGTATTGATGTGAAATATTATGAAATACTGTGCTTTTCTTAGGTGTATGTGTGTATGAGATGGATTGGGGGTTAGGATTGAGTTCATTAATTGAACTTTTCCTGTACCATAGCTGTCCAACCTGTGGCCTGCAGGCTGCATGTGGCTTAGGATGGCTATGATTACAGCCCAACACAAAATTATGTATTTACTTAAAATATTATGAGATTTTTTTGATTACCTATCACAATGTATTTAATGTGTGGCCCAAGGCTTTTAGACAATGTGGCCGAGATGTTGGGCATCCCTGCTAGACTATTCCTAGGGTTACTGAGAAAACCTCAAGCTACCATGCAGTCTATCAGAAAGCTAAGAAGATAGTATTCCCTTTATTTATCTAATAGAACTTAGATTACCTAAGCCAGTTATAATATAATACAACAACTTCAAGTCTCTATTTCAACGTGGTTTATCAATCACTTCGTATAATTTTATATAGAGAGCTTACCAACATAATTATTTGTGGAAATCAGTATGGAATTTCCTCAGTGAAGTAAAACGGTAACTACATTTTGACCTGGCAGTTCCACTGCTGGGATTATACCCTAAGAATCCTAAAACACCAATTCAAAAGAACCTATGCACCTTCATGTTCCTAGCAGCACAATTTACAATAGCCAGGTGTTGGAAGCAACCTAAGTGCCCATCAGTAAATGAGTGTATCAAAAAACAAATAGTAATAGTGATTTACTCACTATTAAATGCGGTACTAAATGCGGTACATTTATGCAATGGAATACTACACAGCAGAAAGAAAGAACTCCTACCCTTTGCGACAGCATTGATGGATCTGGAGAGCATTATGCTAAGTGAAATATGCCAAGGAGTAAAAGACAAATACCACATGATCTCACCTCTAAGTGGAATCTAATAAAAACAAACAAACAAACAAGCAAGAAAAATAAAACCAGAGACTTTGAAATAAAGGACAAACTGACAGTAACCAGAGGGGTGGGGGGAAAGAAAGGGAAGGGTCGTCAAGGAACATGTATAAAGGATGCATGGACAAAGCCAATGGCGTGTAGGTTTGAGGGTAGGAGGTGTAGATGGGATGAGGGGGAGTTGTATGGGGAAAAAGGAGACAAATGTACTTGAACAACAACAACAAGAAAGTAATTAAAAGTTGTCTACAAAAAAAATAATGCTACAGTAAATATATTCATAAGGAAAAAATCGCTGTTATCATGTATTCGACTCAAGTGCTAAATTGAAATGCTTAGCAACTTTGGAGTTTATTCCAGCAGATGTTAGCTATTTTTAAAAATAAACATGACAGCCCTGGCTGGCATAGCTCAGTGGATTGAGCGTAGGCTGTGAATCCAAGTATCACAGGTTTGAGTCCCAGTCAGGGCACATGCCTGGATTGCAGGCCACGGCCTCCAGCAACCACACATTGATGTTTCTCTCTCTCTCTCTCTTTCTCCCTCCCTTCCCTCTCTAAAAAATAAATAAATAAAATCTTAAAAAAATAAAATAAACATGACACAAGAAGAAAAACTGTGGTACGTTTACACAATAAAATGCTATGCAGCAGAAAGAAGGAACTCCCACCCTTCACCAGAGTATGGATGGATCTGCAGAACGTTATGCTAAGTGAAATAAGCCAGAAAGTAAAAGACAAATACCATATGATCTCACCTCTAAGTGGAACTTAATCAACAAAACAATAAAACAATCAAAATATAACCAGAGACATTGAAATAAAGAACAAACTGACAGCAACCAGAGGTGTGGAAGGAAAGAAGGGGAAGGGTCATCACAGAACATGTATAAAAGATACATGGATGGCCTGGCTGGTGTGGCTCAGTGGATTGAGTGCCGGACTATGAAGCAGAGGGTCGCTGGTTTGATTCCCAGTCAGGGCACATGCTCAGCTGCAAGCCAGGTTCCCCAGTGCGGGTGCACGAGAGGCAACCACACACTGATGTTTCTCTCCCTCTCTTTCTCCTTCCTTTTCCCTCTGTCTAAAAATAAATAAAATCTTTAAAAAAAAAGACACATGGACAAAGACAAAGGGAGGTAAAATAGAGGGTGGGAGGTGGGAATTGGTGGGGGAGGGGGTAGTAATGGGAGTAAAATGGAGATAACTGTAATACATAACATAAAAAAATGAAAGATGTCTCTTTCAAAAGATATTTTTTCCATAAGACTCTCTAGTGAATTAGGTGAATGAAGAATACAGTCAATAATAGTGTGATATTTCTACAGTGGCAGATAATTAGTAGAATTATTGGTGTAATCACATTGTAAGGTATACAGTGTCAAATCACTATATTGCACACTTGAGCATAACTAATATGAAACTAATATAATGTTGCATAGGAACTTATATAAACAAATAAATACACGAAAACTTCCAAAGGCTTAATTTAAAAGAAAGCTATCCTGAAACTTAGACAATTAAATGCAATTATGCCTGTATCTGATGAAAGCCAGCACCATCAAAACCAAAGTAAGATAGTAACTAAATGATGTGCTTATAATTCTTGCCCATAATTACTTCTACCCCCTGGGTTTGACTGACTTCAGACTGACCTTGGGCTTTACAACTCCAGGGAACTGACTTTCTCTCCCCCACAGGCACATGAGTTTCTCTCCACTATTCATAAAATCCAAAGTCTAGGTGCCATGGCTCTAAACCAGCTCTGTATATCATGAAGTTCACACTTAAGATGAGTCCAGTACAGCACCCCTATTGTAAGTATACGGTTGGGGCCAGAGTCAGTGTTGTAATATTTGCAGAGATTTATGAATGCCTTGTAGAAAAAAAAGACTCATCTTTGACAGGAGAATCTGCATGAAATTCCCCAGTGACTCTATAGAAATCATGATGTGCAATCTATGACAAATTAAGCTAAATATCACAGAACTTTTATCAAACATATGGTAGAATTTCTATAACCATTATGGCTTATTTGTTTAAAAAAGTAAATTGTAATAGCACTGATATTCTTTTATTATTATTATTTTTTTTATTGTTGTTCAAGTACATTTGCCTCCATTTTCACCCTAATATGCTCCCCCCGCCCCACCCATCCCACCTCCCACCCTCAAACCTACCCCCTTTGACTTTGTCCATGTGTCTTTTATACATGTTCCTTGATGGCCCTTCCCATATTATCCCTCTCCCCACTCCTCTCTGGTTACTGTCAGTATGTTCTTTATTTCAGTGTTTCTGGTTATATGTTGCTTGCTTGTTTGTTGTGTTGATTAGGTTCCACTTATAGGTGAGATCATATGGTATTTCTCTTTCGCTGTCTGGTTTATTTCATTTAGCATAATGCTCTCCAGTTTCATCCATAAATATGTCTAGTAACTGAAAGGAGCTGGAGAATGATGACTTTTGATACACCCAGCTAAATCTTAGGCTTAGAATTTTGTGAAGTATTATAAAGATAGGTATTTAATAAAATAAAATTGACAAAACAATGAAGAGAATTCTAAAGAATATAATAGCTCTGATATAGCATATGATCCAGCAATTCCATTTCTGGATATATACCCAAAAGAATCAAAAGCAGGGTCTGAAAGACATATTTGTGCATTCATGTTTATAGCATCGTTACTCATAATAGCTAAAATGTGAAACTAGCCCAAGTATGCAACTACTGATAAATGGATAAGAAATGTGGTGTGTGTGTGTGTGGGTGGGTGGGTGGGTTCATACATACATATACACATACACACATACAATATTATTCAGCTTTAAAAGGGGAAGAAAATTTGCAATATGCTACAATGTGTATGGACCTTCTGACATTTTTCTTCCTGAAGTATGCCAGTCACAAAAAGACAAATCCTGCATTGTTCTATTTATATGACATAACCTAGAGTGGTGAGACTTATAACACAGAAAGGGTAATGGTGGTTGCCAGAGGATGGGGTAGAGAGATAATGGAGAGCTGTTTAATAGGCACAGAGTTTGAGTTTTATAGGATGAAAAAATTTAAGAGGATGGATGGTGTGTATTGCTGCATAATAATGTATTTAATGTCATTGAACTATATACACCTAAAAGTGGTAAAGGTAATACATTATATAATATATGGGTTTAACCCAAATTTTATAAAAATAAGTGGAAGTTGTAGAGATATCCCATAGTATCTCTGCTTCCATACATGCATTTTCTTTAATATTTTAATGTAGTAAATTATAACTAATATATTTCTAATGCCAAACTATACTTGGTCATGCATGCATATCTTTTCTTCATATGCTGCATAATTAGATTTGTTAATATTCTATGTAACAGAAAGAAAGAAGGAGCTTCTACCCTTTGTGACAGCATGGATGAAACTAAAAAGCATTATGCTAAGTGAAATAAGTCAGGCAGTGAAAGACAAATACCATGTGATCTCACCTTTAACAGGAACCTAATAAAAAACAAACAAACAAACAAGCAAAATATAACCGAAGACACTGAAATAGAGAACAGGATGACAGTGACCAGAAGGTAGAGGGGAGGGAATTTCAGGGGAATTTCAGGGAAAAAGGGAAAGGGTATACAGGAACAAGTATAAAGGACACATGGACAAGAACTAGTTGGGGTGGAAATGGGAGGAAGGTGGGAAGGGATGGGTGGGTGGGCTGGGATGGGAGTAAAAGACAGAAAACTGTACTTGAACAATTATTAAAATAAAATAAAAAATATTTAAAATTTATAATAAAAATTGTTCTAAACCATTTTTGAAATGTATTTTGCAGTGTGAAATTGTTAGTTTAACAGTTGAAGTGTATTCCTATTTTTTAATTGATTTTTTTTAAACTTATTTTAGAGAGGGAGAGGAAGGGGGAGAGAGGAATTTGTTGTCCACTCATTCATGCATTCATTTCTTAATTCTTGTGTATGCATTGGTGACTGATCAAACCTGAAACCTTAACTTATCTGGATAATGCTCTTATAAACTGAAATACCTGGCCAGGGTTTTATAATTTCTTGAATAATATACATATGGTGGTAATTATATGTTCCAGAAGTAAATTATATTTAAGGCATTATATTTTAAATTCACTGGGAATTTTTTGGTATTCTGTACATTTTCTATACCAATTTTTATATATCTGTTAGTCAAATATGGTAATTTATACACACTTTAAAATATTTTACAATTTCTAAATTTTAAATTTGGAGTCATAAAGTAACATTATATTTTTTAATATTTTAAGATAACTTTACAAAATGCCATGTCTCAATTTTCACTTTAGGTTTCACTTAATAATATCTTAATTGTGTCCATTATATAATTCCCTTTAGTAACATTTTTCATTATTTTAGAAATAATGTTTTAGTTTTTTCAATGTAATTTTATTGTTGTTCAATTACAGTTGTCCCAATTTTTCCCTTCTTATACTCCCCTTCTTTACCCAAACCCTGCACCCACAGTCAGTCTGCATCCTGTTGTCCATGTCCATGGGTCCTTTATACATGTTCCTTGACTAGACCCTTCTCCTTCTTTCATCTGTTATGCCCCACCCACCCACCTCTGGTCACTATTAGATTGTTCCTTTTATCCATGTATCTGATTCCATTTTGTTCATTTGTTTTGTTTCTTTTGTTCAAGAAAGAAGTGCACCTTCTTTCCCTTCTGCTGCTTAGTATTCCATTATGTAAATGTACCATAGTTTTTTTATCCACCCATTTACTGATGGGCACTTTGGCTGTTTACAGAACTTGGCTATTATAAATATTGCTGCCATGAACATTGGGGTGTGTAGGTTCTTTTGAATTGTAGAGGAAATTCCACACTGATTTCCACAGTGGCTGCACCAGTCTGCATTCCCAGCAACAGTGTACTAGGGTTCCCTTTTCTCCACAACCTCTCCAACACTTGTTTGCTGCTTTGTTTATGGTGGCCATTCTGACTAATGTGAAGTGGTATCTCATTGTGGTTTTAATTTTAATCTCTCTGATGGCTACTGATGCTCAGCATCCTTTCATATGTCTCTGAGCCTTCTGTATGTCCTCCTTGGAGAGGTGTCTGTTCAGGTCCTTTGCCCATTTTTAATTGGATTTTTTGTCTTCCTGGTGTTAAAATGTACGAGTTCTTCATGTATTTTGGAGATCAACCCTTGTCGATGGTATCATTGGCAAATATGTTTTCCCATACTGTTGGTTTCCTTTTCATTTTGCTTATGCTTTCTTTACCTGTGCAGAAACTTTTCAACTTGATGTACTCCTATTTGTTTATTTTTTTCTTTATGTCCCTTGCTCTAGGAGAAATATCAATGGGAATATTGCCATGTGGGATATGTCAAACTTTTCTGCCTATGTTTTCCTCTAGGACTTTTATGGTGTCACAACTTGTATTTAAGTCTTTTATCCAAATGGAGTTTATTTTTGTGTATAGTGTAAGTTGATGGTCCAGTTTCATTCTTTTGCATGTGGCTGTCCAAATCTCCCAACACAATTTTGAAGAGGCTCTTTTAACTCCATTTTATGCTCCTGCCCCCCTCGACAAATATTAATTGATCATAGAGACATGGGTTAATTTCTGGGCTCTTTATTCTGTTCCATTGATCTTTGTGTCTAATGTTATGCCAGTACCAGACTGTTCTGATTACAGTGGCCTTGAAATAGTTTTATATCAGGTATTGTGATCCCTCCTACTTTATTCTTCTTTTTTAAAATTTCTGCAGCTATTCACAGTCCTTTACAGTTCCATATACATTTTTTAAATACTTGATTCATATCTGTGAAATATGTCATTGGTGTTTTAATAAGGATTTTGTTGAATCTATAGATTGCTTTGGGTAGCATGGGCATTTTGATGATCTTAAATCTTCCAATCCAGGAACATGTAATATGCAACCATTTATTTATATATCCCTTAATTTCTTTCTTCAGTGATCTGTAGTTTTCTGAGTATAGGTTTTATCTCCTTGGTTAGGTTTCTTCCCAGGAACTTTATTTTTCTTGTTGCTATAGTAAATGTTTTTTTTTCCTGGTTTCTTTCTTATATTTTATTGTTGGTGTACAAAAATGCCTTCAATTTCTGAATATTGATTTTGTATCCCTCTGCTTTGCCAAATTCACTCATCAGGTCGAGTAATTTTTTGGTGAAGGCTATAGGATTTTCTATGCATGCTATCATGTCATCTGCAACAAATGACTGTTTTACTTCTTCCTTTCAAGTTTGGATGTCTCTTATTTCTTTTTCTTGTCTGATCACTGTGGCTAGGACTTCCAATACTATGTTGAATAGAAGTGGTGAAAGTTGATATCCTTGTCTTGTTCCTGATCTTAGTGGGAAAGATTTTATGTTTTGCCCATTGAGTGTGATGTTGGCTGTAGGTTTCTTGTATATGTCCTTTGTTATATTGAGGTATGATCCCTCTACTCCCACTTTGCTGAGTGTTTTTATCATAAAGGGTGTTGTACTTTTTCAAATACTCTTTCAGCTTCTATTGATATGATCATTTGGTCTTTCTCTTTCATATTGGTTATGTGATGTATTATATTTATTGGCTTGAGCATATTGTACCATCCTTGCATCCCTGGGATGAATCCCACTTTATCATTGTGTATGATCTTTTTAATGTATTGCTGGGTGTAATTTGCCAATATTTTCTTGAGGATTTTGGCCTCTATGCTCATCAGCAATATTGGCTTCTAGTTTTCTTTCTTTGTTGTGTTTTCATCTGTTTTGTTTTTTTGTATAAGGATGATGCTAGCCTCATAAAAAGATTTTTGGAGTCTCCCCTCTTCTTGAAATTTTTGGAATTGTTTGAGAAAGATTGGGACTAACTCTTCTTTAAATGTTTTGTCAAATTGTCCTCTGAAACCATCTGGTCCAGGGCTTTTGTGTGCTGTACGTTTTTTGATTACTGATTCAATTTCACTAGCTGTTATCAGTCTGTTCATACTTTCTGCTTCTTCTGATTCACTTTTGTAAAATTATATGTTTTAAAATATATTCATTTCACCTAAGTTTTTAATACTTTGTATTTCTGTGGTATCAGTTGTAACTTCTCCTCTTTTGCTTCTGATTTTTTTTGTTTGTTTGTTTAGGTCCTGTCTCTTTTTTTCTTGATTTGAGTCTACTTAAAAGCTAGTTGATTTTGTTTATCTTTTCAAAGAACCAACTCCTGGATTTATTGACCTTTGAACTATTCTTTTAGTCTCTATATCATTTTATTCTTTTGTGATTTTCATTATTTTCTTCCTTCTCCTCACTCTGAACTTTGTTTGTTGTTTTTCCTCCAGTTCTTGTAGATGTAGTGCTAGATTGTTGGGTTTGTTTTTTTTTTTTAGAGTTTGCTATATTTTTTATGTAGGCCTGTATCAGTATAAACTTCCCCCTCAGGGCTGCCTTCCCTGTGTCCCATAAGTTTTGGACTGTTGTGAGTTCCTTTTAATTTGTGTCCAGAAACTTTTGATTTCTTCCTAGATCCTACTAATAACTCATTCATTGTTTAATAGTACGCTAATCAGTCTCCATGAATTTGACTGTTTTTGAGGGTTTTTTTTTTCATTTAGGTTGGTTTCTAGTTTTGAGCCCTTGTTGTCTGAGAAAATGTTTAATATAATTTCAGTTTTTTAAAATTTGTTGAGCTTTGTTTTGTGTCCTATCATGTGCTGTATCTTTGAAAATATTCCATGTGTATTTGAAAAGAATGTGTATTTTGCTTCTTTGGGGTGAAAGGTTCTGCATAAATGAATTAAGTCCATTTGATCTAGAGTATCATTCAGTGTCACAATATCCTTGTTGATATTTTGTTTGGAAGATATATCCATTTTTGATAGTGGGGTGTTAAAATCTTGCTTTAGTGTGTTGTTGTCAATATCTTTTTTGAAGTCCTTCAAGGTTTTCCTTATATATTTGAGTGTTTCTATATTGGGTGCATATATATTTATAATGTTTATGTCTTTTTGATGGATTTTTCCCTTGAGTATTATGAAGTGTCCTCTTGGTCTCTTTTTATGGCCCTTGTTTTGAAGTCTATTTTATCTGTTATGTGTATTGCTTTTTTTTCCTGTCTGTTTTCTTGAAATATTTTCTTCCAATATTTCACTTTCACACTGTGTAGGTAGTTTTTTCTCAGGTGGATCTCCTTTTTTAAGTGTACTTTATTGATTATGCTATTACAGTTTTTCCAGTTTCCTCCCGCTTTATCCCACCTCCACCCTGCACCTCCCAACCCTCTAGCATCTCCCCCTTAGTTCATGTCCATTGGTTGTACATGTAAATTCTTTGAGTTCTCTATTTCTTATACCATTTTTATTTCTCCCCATCTATTTTATGCCTACCAATTATGCTTCTTCTTTCCTATACATTCTCCCCTTTATTTCTCCTTTCTCCCTCCCCACTGAAATCCTTCCATGTGATGTCCATTTCTCTGATTCTGTTCCTGTTCTACTTGTTTTCATTGTTTTTCTTTTCTTTTGGGTTTGTTGACAATTGTGAGTTTGTTGTCATTTTACAGTTCATATTTTTTATCTCCTTTTACTTGGGTAAGTCCCTTTAGCATTTCATATAATAAGGACTTGGTGATGATGAACTCCTTTAACTTCACCTTATCTAGGAAGCACTTCATCTGCCCTTCCATTCTAAAAGAAAGCATGGCTGGATCAAGTAATCTTGGATGTAGGTCCACGCCTTTAATGACTTGGAATACTTCTTTCTAGCCCCTTCTTGTCTGCAAGGTTTCTTTTGAGAAATCAGCTGACAGTCTTATGGGAACTCCTTTGTAGGTAACTGTCTCTTTTTCTCTTGCTGCTTTTAAGATTCTTTCCTTATCTTTAACCTTGGGTAACTTAATGATGATATGCCTTGTTGTGTTCCTCCTTGGGTCCAAGTTCTTTGGAACTCTCTGAGCTTCCTGGACTTCTTGTAAGTCTATTTCCTTTGCCAGATTGAGGAAGTTCTCCTTCATTATTTGTTTAAATAAGTTTTCAACTTCTTGCTCTTCTTCTTCTTCTGGTACCTCTATGATTCAGATGTTGGAATATTTAAAGATGTCCTGGAGGTTCCTAAGCCTCTCACCATTTTTTTGAATTCTTGTTTCTTCATTCTTTTCTGTTTGAATGTTTCTTTTTTCTTTCTGGTCCACACCATTGCAGAGTTCCAAAAAACTCTCGTATGAGACTGGGAGTTTCTCCCACCATGACAACCGCCATAGTCCACAGTTAGCTCTAAGTTTCAGTTTCCCATTCAGCCAGCCCCACCTGCATGGTCCACCACATCACTGAGGTTTCTCTCAGCCAGCCCCACCTGCACAGTCTGCCACCTCGCCATGGGTTCTTACCAGTCTGGTTGGTCTGGTTAACTGTTTCTTTAATTCCTTATTTGTCAGAGTTCCATGCAGTTTGATTTTTCTGGCACTTCTGGTTGTTTACTGATTTCAGATTGGTTGTTATCCTCCTTTTGGTTGTGCAAGGAAGCAGAGGGTTTCTACCTACACTTCCATCTTGGCTGGAACTCCTCCAAATGCTCAGGTGGGTCTCTTGTGGGCAGCATATGTTTGGGTCACTTTTTCTTATCCAGTCACCTACCCTATGTCTTTCAGTTAGAGCACTTAATCCATTTACTATTAAGGTTATTATTGATAGGTACTTATTCATTGCCATTTTATTATCTTTGTACCTGTGTTCCTCTAGCTCTCACTGTTTTTCTTCCTCTTATTAAAGCAGTCCCTTTAGCATATCTTGGAGTGTTGGTTTGGTGGAGGTGTATTCTTTGAACCTTCTTTTTTTCTGGGAAACTCCTTATTTCACCTTCCATTTTGAGAACCATGCTGGGTAGAATATTCTTGGTTGCAGATCTTTGCTTTTCATTACTTGGAATGTTTCTTGCCATTCTCTTCTGGCTTGTAGTGTTTCTGTTGAGAAATCAGCTGCTAGCTTTATCAGGGATACCTCGTATTTTAATTCCTGTTTCTCCCTTGGTGCCTTTAGGCTTCTTTCTTTGTCTTTGTATTTTTCTATTTTAATTATGATGTGTCTTTGAGTATGTCTTTGGGTTCCTATTAATTGGGACCTTCTGTGCTTCCTGGACTTGTTTGACTTTTTCTCTTATCAAGTTATGGAAATTTTATTTCACTACTTTTTCAAGCAGGTTTTTTTCCTTACTCCTCTTCTCCTTCTAGTATCCCAATTATATGGTATTACTACACTTCATGTTGTCCTTCAGCTACCTTAATCTCTCTTCATTCTTTTTGAGTCTGTATTCATTTTGTTGCTCTGTATGGGAATTTTTTTCTACCTTGTCATCCAGCTCACTAATTTATTCCCCTGTCTCATTTAACCTGGTTTTAATTCCTTCTGATGTGTTCTTCATTTCAGATATTGCATCTTTCATTTCCTCCTGGGTCTTATTGATAATTTCTATGTCCTTTCTCATGTTGGTGTTTTTTACAGTAGATTTCTTTCAGTAACCATGAAGTTCTTTGTAGTTCTCACTGTGTTCCTTGACCATCCTTATAACCAATATTTTGATGTCTGAGTTTGGTTTTCTCAATTTGTATAGCTGTCTTTTGGGGGATTCCTCTTTTCCTTTTGATTTGGTTTGTTTATTTGTCTTCTCATTTTATGTGACTTTTCTTGTTTGTTTCTGCATATTAGATGTATTTTCTTTGATTCCCTGTCTTCATGGTGGGAATTTCTGTGGTAGGAGACATGTGGGATTCAGTGGTGCAGTCTCCTTGATCTCCTGTGCTTCATGCTCTTGGGCTGAACTTTATGCTGATCATATGGGCTCCTTGGTATAATTGGGTTTTTGTTGTTGGGCCATTCTTTGTTGGTTCCTTCCCTCCAGCTGGCTGACTTGGGCCACTCCACTCATCACATGTTGTACACTATTGCACAGGTACTATCAGAACAAAATCAAATGCCCAGGAAGCGAATTCACACTTCAAAAAATGACCCCCACCCACAATCACACTATTAACAGCAAATGAGCCAACATTAATAAATATGTAAAAAGATTAAGACTAAAGAAAGGGAAAATGAATATGAGATGACTAACTGCATGAAAAGTGATTTTGCAAAAGTAGAGATGGTACAGAAAGAAGCACTAATAAGAGTAGGAAATAGAAACAAGGTTAAGAGACAAAGAAAATAAAATTTACATCGTAAATAAAAAGGGAAGAGGGAAGGTGGGATGGAGTCAGAGAAGGGAAGTGTATAGTACTAGTTTTAAACTCAGATTTTATATATATATATGTATATATATATTAAAAAATATATATGTATTTTACACTGCTGCATAGTATTCCATTGTGTAAATTTACCACATTTTTCTGATCCACTCATTTACTAATAGGCACTTAGGCTGTTTCCAGCACTTGGCTATTATAAAAATGCTGCTGTGAACATGGGTGCATAAGTTCTTTTGAGTTGGTGTTCCAAGATGAAACTCATGATGGATAAACTGTACTTGAACAACAATAAAAAAGAAGAAATAAATGTTCTTGAATATGGAAAAAGATAAAATTATACCTTAAAAAGACATAAATAAAGTCATGACATCATAAAAGTCCTAGAACAAAACATAGGTAGGAAAATTTCAGATATCCCATGCAGCAATATTTTCACCAATTCATTCTCTAGGGCAAGGGATATAAAGAAAAAACTAAACAAAAGGGAGTTCAGCAATATAAAAAGCTTCTGAAGGCTAAAGAAAACATCAACAAAATGGAAAGGGAGCCAACCATATGGGAAAACATATTTCCCAATGATATCTCAGACAAAGGTTTGATCTCCAAAACATGTAAAGAACTCATGTGACTCAACACCAGGAAGACAAACAGTCCAATTAAAAATGGGGAATGGATCTGAACAAACACTTCTCTAAGGAGGGCATACAGAAGGCACATAGATATTTGAAAGAATTGCCAAGATCACTAACCATCAAAAAGGTGCAAATTAAAACCACTATGAGATACTACTTCACACTGGTCAAAATAGCCATCATTAACAAATCAACAAACAGCAAGTGCTGGTGGGGATGTGAGGAAAAAGGAACATTGGTGCACTGTTGGTAGGATTGCATATTGGCACAACCACTGTGGAAAACAGTGTGGAATTTTCTCCAAAAATTGAAAATGGAACTGCCTTTTGATTCAGTGATCCCACTGCTGGGCTTATACCATATGTCATATTTTAAACATGTATCTCATTCATTATATTGTAAGTATCCACATGACTAAAAAAATTAAGAAGTATGTTATAGTAGGGAAAAAGGACTGAAAACCAGAATCAATTAGATTTAAATACTGAAGTTGATAAAACATATTTCTCTCTACTATGACAACTTGGATTTAGATGGGTTATTAGAAATTTTAAAATAGTTTCCTCACTAAATGATGGATACACTAATTTCCATTATATATTTTAATTAAAATTAAATAATACTGAAGAATGCTTTAAAATTTTTATCTTCTTGAAAAAACTTAATTTCAATATTCTATGGTGTAATCTGTTTCCAAAATGTTCCCATACATACATTCTCTATTCTCAATTATATACATTAAGACTCAAAATAAAGAAACTAACATTTTAGAAAAACCCAAGAAGCCACTTTTTTCTTAAATTGAAGGTATTGGGGGTGACACTGGTTAATAAAATTATTTAAATTCAAGAAAAAAGCACCATATTATGATATTAGATGTTCCTTATCCACATTCCATGACTTAAATATAGAAAGCAACAACCAAGGTCATGATATTCCTAATGTTTTAATCCTCAGGTATAAGAGGGTGGAAATAATATGATTTGTCTTATGGAGTTTTGTGATGATTAAAAAGGTAACAAGGATGTGCTATAACAACTCCTGCTTTAGATAAGTTCAGTAAATGTTAAAGGCAGAATGAGAATAATGAATAATGTTGAATCCCCCCCATTCTTTTGATACAAAATAACCTAAGTAATGCATTTAAAAATAATTTCATAGGTGTACTTAAGAATGGTAACCTTAAATATTTTTCCTCTTAGTGTAGAATGTTCCAGAATCTCAAAGCCTCTAACATCTCTAAGCTCCAAGTCTCTGAATTCATTCTGATGGGATTCCCAAGCATTCACAGCTGGCAGCACTGGCTCTCCCTGCCCTTCACTTTGCTTTACCTCTTAGCTGTCAGTGCCAACATTCTTATCCTGATTGTCATCAATCACAAGCCAACATTGCACCAGCCTATGTACTATTTCCTGGGCATCCTGGCTGTGGTAGACCTGGGCCTAGCTTCCATTGTTACACCCAGGATATTGGCCATCTTATGGTTCAATGCTAAGGCCATCAGTCTCCCTGAGTGCTTTCTGCAGATGTATTTCATACATTGTTTTATGGCCATGGAGTCAGGTGTCTTAGCCTGCATGGCAATAGATAGATATGTAGCTATTTGTCGACCACTACACTATCTATCAATAATTAGTGAATCTTTTTTGGTCAAGGCAACTGTGTGCATGGCACTCAGAAACACCCTTATTGCAATCCCAGTGCCTGTATTGGGTGCTCAGAGACACTACTGATCTCAGAGCCAAATAGAACATTGTTTGTGCTCTAATTTTGGTGTCACTAATCTATCCTGTGATGACAGGACAATCAACAGAATCTACCAGCTACTTCTGGCCTGGTCAATCATGGTATGTGATCTGGGCTTGACTATTTTTTCATATGCTTTGATACTTCACTCTGTGCTTAAGCTGAACTCAGCAGAAGCTGCATCCAAGGCCCTAACTACCTGCACATCCCACTTAATTCTTATTCTATTCTACTATACATCTGTCATTATTCTTCCCATCAGTAACTATGCAGCAGTGACAGTTCCCGCCATTCCAGTGCTACTCACTGTACTAGAGATTGTCGTTCCTCCTGCCCTCAACCCCATGGTGTGTGCACTCAAAAACAAAGAGCTGCGGCAGGCTCTGTATAAACTTCTTAAGCTGCTACACATCAATAGAAACTAACATAGAAAAGCTATTCATTTACATATTTTCATTACATATTTCTTTGATATATTCTCCAACTGCTGCCAGTGGCAGAAGAACTTAGGAGCATGGACACTGTGGCAGCTTTTCAGTTAGTATAATTAATCAGTGATTATAAATGAATCCTCAAAAGGAAAGTGGTATAAATAATATTTAAAGTTTTTGTTATCAAGCAAAATTTATCAAGACAACACAATAATGCTGATTGTCTCAAGGAATTAGTGAACAGACAACAACAATATGCATTTTATGTTTTTTACCTAGAACGTCTAGACTATGTTGATTATTCAGTGGTTAGAGAAGATTGATGTTAATGGCTTCATTAATTGGAGAATTTAATTTATGTTATTTGATGAAATTGTTAATAGCATAGGACTTAATCTTGCCATTTATCTTTTTGATTTGTAATGTGTCATATCTTTTTAATTAGACAAAAGAGTTGAATAGATATTTTCTGAAGATGTGCAATGACCAGTAAGCACATAAAAAGATGTTCAACATCATTAGTCAATAGAAAAATTCAAATGAAAACCATAAGATACCGGTATATCCCTTAAACTGGCTGTAATTTGTTTAACTGTCCAGTTTTGGAGATTTTGTGCAAGCAATAGAGTCCTAGTACATAGTACATTGCTGGTGGGAATGTAAAATCATACAGGAGATGTGGAAAACAGCATGACAATTGTACAAATAGTTGAGCACAATTATGGTATGACTCAGCAATCCATCTACTAAGTATGCCCAAAATAATTGTGAGAAAATGCTACAACAAAAACATGTATACAGAGCTGACCCTTGTGGCTCTGTTGGTTGGGCATTGTCCCACAAAGCAAAGGGTGGCAGGTTCAATTCCTGATCAGAGTACATGCCTGGGTCATGGGTTTGATAACTAGTAGTGGTGCATGTGAAAAGCAACCAATCGATGTTACTCTCTTACATTGATGTTTCTCCCCCTCTCTTTCTCCATCCCTTCCTTTCTCTCCAAAAATAAATAAATAATTAAAAAAAACCAAACATGTATACAAGTGTCGCAGGTTCGATTCCCAGCCAGGGCACATGCCTGGGTTGCAGGCTATAACCCCCAGCAACCACACATTGATGTTTCCCTCTCTCTCTCTATCTCCCTCCCTTCCCTCTCTAAAAATAAATTAAAAAAAAAAAACATGTATACAAATTTTCATGGTAGCATCATTAGCCTAAAATAGAAAAAACCCAAGTGTTTATCAGCTGCTGGACAGTCAAATTGAGTATTACCTCAAAATATTATTATTCACCTATAAAAATAATGTAGTGACACATGCTGTCACATGAAACTTGAAAGCATGCTGTTAAGTGAAACAAAAAAAAACAAACACCAAGGGCTACATGTTGTATGTGTTGTACGATTCCACTTATATGGAATGTCCAGAATAGTTATAACCATTGGATTGGAAAGAGGATCAGCTTTTTCCAGGCCCTGGAGGGAAAGGTCATTAAGAAATGACTGACTCATGGTTATGGGGCTTCCTTCTGAGGTAATGAAAATGTTCTAACTCTACATAGTGCTGATCGGTGCACAGCATTGCAAACATAATAAAAGACACTCAAATGTACATTTTCAAAAGGTTTAAATGTCTGGTTTCATGACATATGTATTTCACTCCCCTCAAAAAGAAGATAAAGTAGAAAAAAACACTGCTAAAGTATTCTCTACATATATATTTGTTGTATAATCTTCTTGAAATAAAAGAATATGTATGTCTAAGAACACAAAAATGGTTAAAGAAATTGTGTAAACACCTGTGATGTACTTTATTTAATCATAATATTACTGAATCATCCTGTTTTGAATGTGATTATTATATCGCATTAATTAAAAATGGAAGAATTTTTGTTCTAATATGATAATATCTGAACTTTTAAAAATATGTATACCAATGGTATATTAAGAAATGTACCAGAAGATACCTCTACATTATAGAATATTAGTTCTGTTTATCTCTTCCTTATTTTATTTTTTTCCACTTAATAAAAATGTACAGGAATGAATCTTACTGTTTAATTAAAGTCATATAAAATTAAATCAGTTATTATATTTTTATTATTGTCAAAATCACCATCATTACATCTCAAAATCTGAGCATCAAGATATTTCTGACATATATGTGTGCATAATACTTGAATTTTTAATAAATTTCCAAAATTACATGATATTCATCTACATTACATGAAAGAAAGATAAACAGATGAACATGTGAATGTGTGTGACAGTGATGGAAACTTTCTGAAACACTGTTAACTTCTTTACACTTGTGTCCTAAAAAGCATTACCCAGAAAGAAATAAAACTCTTCAATAAATATTAAAATTAATAATTTCCATTATAATTTATTGTATTCATTTTTCCCACTCCTAGTTGTAATTCTTCACACACAAACACCAATATAGATATACATGCAAATGAAATCATTCCCTTATTTGTGGATCATCTTATAGGCAATGAGAATGAAAACTTCCACTCTTTTCCTCCTCTAATAGTTTTTATCTAGATTCCTATATGAGGACCTGTGTCTCTAATATTGTGCAATATCCCCTTTAAAATAGACAGCACATTTTTCTTTAAAAATTCAACTCAATTATATATCAAGAGAATTAGATGTTGATGGCTGTGTAAGTACAAGATCTGCCTGGAAAAATTCAACCATTGTTAATATACCAAGGGTGGTTTTCATGACATCAATGTAACATGGCAGCCAAGGAGAGTGGACTGGAATGCATATGTGTGAACAATGATGACTTCACTGTACTAGTCTCTGGGGAAAGTAGAGTCTGTTGAGTGAGCATGTGCACTGTGTGGTCATTGCATTAAAAAATGACTGAGCAAGTAGAGCAAAGGATCTGCATCAAATTTTGTGTTAAACCTGAATATTCCTCCACAGAAACTATTCAGATGATTCAGAAGGCCCCAGCTGCGGGCAACTGGTGATTGGTAGTTTCATCACCATGACGTGCCCACTCATCCATCATGTCTCATGCAGCACTTTTTTGCAAAGCATAAAATCACCCAGGTGACTCAGTCCCCCTACAACCCAGATATGGCACCCTGAGACTTCTGGTTCTTCCCAAAACTAAAATCACCTGTGGAAAAAAAAGTCAAAAGATTTAAATGATCTGAAGAGAAAAATAGAGTATTAGGGCACCCTAGTGCACTGTTGGTGGGATTGCAGACTGCTGCAGCCACTGCAGAAAACAGTATGGAATTTTCTCAAAAAACTAAAAATGGAACTGTCTTTTGATTCTGCAATTCTACTACTGGGACTAAACCTTAAGAATCCCAAAACACCAATTCAAAAGAACCTATGCACCCCAATGTTCATAGCAGCACAATTTACAATAGCCAAGTGCTGGAAGCAACCTAAGTGCCCATCAGTAAATGAGTGGATCAAAAACTATGATACATTTGCCTGATGGAATACTACACAGCAAAAAGAAAAAAGGAGCTCCTGCCTTTTGCAATAGTGTGGATGGAAACAGAGAGCATTATGATAAGTGAAATAAGCTAAGCAAGGAAAGACAAATACCATAGGATCTCACCTATAAGTGGTACCTAATCAACTAAGCAAGCAAGCAAAACATAAGCAGAGACAGAATATAAAATTTGAGTTCCGATCTACTCATTCGCCAAAGACTGTTATTCACAACTGCATTTCATTGACTGTTACACATTAGTGTCCTGCCTCCTGTTACAACTAATACTGAATCTTACTATCAGCCCTACAAGCCATAACCTAGAAAGCTCATTCGTGTATTAGGGAACTGTTGGCAAACAGAATCTTAGGAGAACCTCTGTAATATGACACATCCCAGGCAGTATTTTAAGCCAAGCTTGACTCAGAGGGGCTTTCTCAAATTAAGCAGTATTATCATAAATTTCCCATCCCTCTCACATCCATTTTTATCTCATTAACCTAGGACTAAACCTGTTTTCAGTTACATAACAGGAAAAAAGTGACTTTCTAATGCCCTCTTGTCTGTTGAACCCCTTACCCATTTCTTCCCTTCTAAGTGCACTCATAAACATAGAGGAATCATCTCCAAAAGACATCTTGGCACATATTTTTTACCCTCACAGCTGATATTAAGAACTATATAGACAGATTTTATTTCACTTTTCACACTTATGTATTATTTATATCATAAGCTTATGGAATGTAATATATGCATAATATTTATAAGTATGTACACTTGCTTAATATAATTTTTTTAATTAGAAAAACAGGCAAAAAGCAAAACGGATTTGAAGCAAGTATATGTCAAAGATTTTCTACCTCAAGGAACCTGGAACATGTTTGCCATATTCTATTTTATTACTTGTGTCATTTAATTATTATGTTCGCCTAATGCTAGTAATATTGAAACTCATCATATTTCAAGAGGAAAGCTTGCCCCTAAGCTTTTTTATTTATTATAACTGTCTGCTTTCAAATGAAGTTATACTTTCTGAATTTTTAATAATTGAGATTCACTTTGGGCAGAAGCTCTGGTGTATGGAGATTTTTATTCTATATGCTTTGGCAAATGGTTTCATTCACTGCAAAAGAAAAATCTAGATTTGCTAACTTTTGGCCTATTGTAGCTAGATGTTCTAGAAAAAAGATGTACCATTACAACAGATTCCTTCTTACTGTTTTTCATTCCACTATAGCATGCACTCACGTCTACAAATATAAGGCATTATCACAATGTTCTCTGCTTCCTTCCCGTAAATTCCTTCACTATTGGGAGAATTTCAATACAGTCTTCAATGTTTTCTTATCAAGATCAAGATCTACTAAATCTCGATCTACTAGATCTACTAGATCTACTAGATCAAGATCTACTAAAATAGACTGCATCTTTAAAGAAAGCTATATTTCTACTGAGGTAAAGAGGAGCAGAACTAGGAAATAATGCATTTAACAATACAATGTGTTAAATAAACATAAAATTTGACCTTAATTACATAAACTGAAACTTAATACATTTCTAGTATAAATGATTCTAAAATTGTTTGTGAAATATTTTGAGAACGCAGGAGAGACCTATGTATGCAATGTAGATAAAATTGTGCCGAGAGTTATAAAACTGGAATTGAAGTGTTCTGGGAAGTCAGATATAATTCCAGGTTTATACTTCAATGGATATCAAACACAGTTATGTATTTACTCAGAAAAAAATGTTGTTAAAGTTTGAGAATACTTATTGAGACTTTTTACCTCCTGCTCAAACATGTTTTAAACATAGATCTAGTTTCAACAAAAATAACTTTATCCTCCCTCCCATCAGAGACTTATGGAACATTTATCTGTGAAGCCCCAAACAAATATGTATTCCCCTTTTGCTTGGAAAATCCCCAGAGAAGCCATTAAGTGTTGTTAAATCGAATTCCTAACCAATGCTGTGCAATTTTCTGAGCAATGCCATCATAAATGGAAATTTTAAAACATCAGGCATCAGGGTAAGTTTGGTGATGAGGAAAATAATATATAAGAGGCACAGAAAATTTGCAACTAAATAGTAGGAATTTGAGTCAGAGGGTGGTTGAATAAGGAAAACTGAGTTATGTGACTCTAGACTTCTTAAACCAAAGGGCATAGCAAACTGCCTTGAAAAGGGAGAAGGAGAAGGAGGGAAATATTAAATATAGTTTAGGCAATGAAGTAAAGACACACCAATATGCTTATGTGACAAGGACAAAGAGATAATGTTACAGGCAAGCACATTTCTGTACAATAATAGAAACACTTCTTTTCATAGATGAAGGAGTCTTCCATTGGAAGTGACAATGACAATGAATTCAGTGACCTTATAGCTCAACTTCTTGACAGCATACATGACACATGCCATTCTCCCCTTGCTGAAATGCCTCTGATGATAGTAATCTTGCTATCTTACTGGAGATTTCTATCTGCATGAATCAACATTTCTTGAACCCCAGTCTAGGTTTCTATTACTTTTCTTATTCATCATATGTATGCCCTTGGGTGTGAAAAGTAATAGAAGAGGCAATTATTTGCATCTAATCTGTGTGATCATCCTAATTCTAAATATCTCCAAATTCATTTTTTAAATCTTTAAGATTCCAGACATCTTGTAACCATGTTTGCCTTCCTCTGATGCACTCTCATTTTTCAGTATTCATGCTAGTTTGTTAATGTATTTATGTATAAGCAAGAAGACCAACCAAAAATATTTGAAATTTATTCATTTATTATACAACTTTTTTCTTGTTCCAGTCATTATTTTAAGTCCAAGAGATATAGCAGTGAGCAAAATAGACAAAAATCCCCAGGGAGACTACAGACAATACTAATTTCAGTGGAGTAAGGAAAAGCTGGGAAGAAAGATGTTATACCAAAATTGGCTCAGATCTGGGGCTTCCAATTTTAAGTTGGGAAATAAGGAAAAGCCTTACCTGGAGGTTGACACTGAGTCTGACTGGAAACTGTTGAAGGTATGTGCCATTGTATCATCAGGGAAAGGACAATACACACAGTGGAAATAGCAAGTGAAAATGCCCTGAACTGTGCACACACTTGCTGAGTTTGAGAAGCCTCCAGTAGTATGAATAGACTAAGAAGCTCAGAGTTTGATTGGTGGGAGACACACACAGAGATTTAAAAGGGTCTTAATTATGTAGAATGTTGTGAATAAGAATAAGGATATGAATTTCACTCTGAGTGAGATACAAGAATACCAGAGATTTTAGGGGTGGCTAGATGTGGTTTTACTTACATTATTTATCCTTACATTAATTAGATAGAGTATATTTGTGTGTGTACATGTGTATCTAAAAAATTAAAAGAAAAAAGAGAAAACATTAGTATATTCTCATCCTCTATGGTTGGTTACATTATTGATTTTTCATTCTCTTCTCTGTGTTTTGCTCTATTTTATAAACTTCCTACAATAAGTATATGTAATTTTTATATGAAGGGAATGATATATTTTTAAATGGAAAAGAGAAAGAAGGAAGGATGGATTAGAGGGAGAGAGGGAAGAAAAAAGAATATCTTCACAATATAGCAGGAACAACCAGTAGTTTTCAGTCATGAAATTATCTGTGCTAAAGTATCAAGTAATTATTGGCACAAATCTACCAAAACAGAGAAAAATTGAGCATAGGGGTATGTGTGTGAATACAGATGTTCAGGTCTGGCTTCATGAGATGTTATTTTCTTAATGTGGCCTAGTTTAGCATTAACTGTAGTTTGCTTCCTCTAATTCTCTGAGAAACTTGGACCGGCAAGAGACAAAACACATCTAGAGATGAACTGAGTGAGTGGGAAGATGGCATGTGATTGACGTTAGCCTAAGACAATCTGGGTTTTAGCAAGTTACTGATTATAATTCCAATAAAATAGCATGAAAGAGATTTCCTTGTACATATATGAAGACAAGGACCATGTATCACACATGATGTATGTTTTCCACTTACAAAGAGTACATGGTACTTAAGAGACTTCTAAAGGACATTTGTAACATTTTTCAATGTTAATGAAGTTACATAATTTTTAACTCTAAAGCACTTCTTTCTAACCTATTGGAATCTTACCAGCTCCTAACCCCATCATGTTGAAAGTATGAACTATACAAATGTTATTTTTAGACACCAGAGAAAGGCAAAGTCTCAGGTTTGCATAAAAGTAGTCACTTCACAAGATAAGGATTTCAGAGATGCCCGGTAAAACCTTTCCAATGTCAAAATGAGCTCTGCATCCATGGGCTACAGTGCCTGGATAATCAACACTGAAGATTCATTCTTTCACTTAAAGTCATTTTTTTTTTGCAAGTGTGACCTATAGATAGATTATCTGCATCAGAATCATGTTAAGTGTTTATAAATGTGCAAATCCTTATAATTTACTCCAATCCTATCATTTACACTAAAATGTGAGAAAATTAGGTAACGATAATATTCCCAAATCCACATTCTCAAACTAAGGATTATATCAGCTCCCTTACTCCCTGCCTCACCAAAATCACTGATCCAGCTGGATTTTCATATGTGGCCAAGAGGATTAGCACTCTACAGTGGAACGATGATATGGAAGAAATTTAAACTAGTTAAATTAGGTAAGTGATCGGGAAAAATTTTAAGCTAGACAAGTGTATTGATTGATCAGTGGAATCACATGGAAAGCGTTTGTTTTCTTTTTTAAGCTTCATATTGAAATTTAACATATACAGAAAAGTACACAAATCTTAAGTGTACAGCTTGATGAGTTTTCACACATCTAACACATTAAGTCATTCCATTATCAAATGCAGAATCAGAGCATTTCCAGCATTGAAGAACCCTCACCCCACAACCGCTGCTGTGACCCCCTTTCTCTCATAACCATTCCTGACCCAGGGGGACCACTGTCCTGATTTCTAACACAATAGATTGTTTTTGTATTTTTAAAACTTTATACAAATGAGATCAAACAGAATGAACTCTTCTTATATGACACAAATATGTCATGCATGGGTATGGAGGAGTATTTTAGTAATTTTTCATATGAATGAACGTTCTCACACATATGTCTTTCAGTAGATACATGTACACATTTTGGCTACATATATACTCTGATGTTGAATTATTGAGTTAGAGTATATGCATAAGATCAGCTGTAGCAGACACAGTAAAATAGTTTTCCAAAATGATTGCATCCAATGTCCCTCTATCAGTATGTGAGTGTCCTCATTGCTCCACATCCTTGTCAGCACACTTGTTTTCTATCTCTTTCATTGAAACTACTCTGGTGGGTACATAGGTAACATGTAGTAGTTTTAATTTGTATTTCAGTTTTGGAAGTTGCTGTTATTATTTTCTTGTTTGAAATATCTATTTACTATACTGCAACCTTGGAATTCTGATTCAGCAGAACTAGAAAGGGTCTTGGGACTCAGTCTATTTTAAAGCTCTTTAAAGTGATATTGCTGTCCATTCAGGTATTTGAACCACTGATACTGCCTTTCAAGGACAAGAAAGGGAATGTGTTCAATACTGGATTCATTCAAAATATTCCCACTGGGATGTGAACATAAAAAAACTCATAGGTAATTGCCTGAATAAGGGGAGACTGGTTTTAAATTTGTATCAATTGTTTTAATGGTCAGAGATTATTAGGCATTCATCAAAGCAGGTTTGTGGCCAAAAATGAACATTTCAATATTTTGAAGGTAATTATTTCTAATGTGGCGTAGGGCTCTCTGTATTAATCAGAGTTCTCAAGAGAAAGAGACCAACAGGGTATACAAGAGGCAATTTATTATAAAAGCTGGCTCCAAACATTATGAAGGGTGAGCAACCCCATGATCTGCTGTGTGCAGGCAGGGGAGATCCAGGACAGCTGATGGTTTGTTCCATGTCCAAGTGCCCGAGAACCAGGACCTCCAATGTCTGGCAAGCAGAAGACAGATGTCGTAGCTCAAGCAAAAAGAGCAAATTCATCCTTCTCTCCTGGGTGCTCTCTTTAGGCCCTCAAGGGACTGGATGATCCCAACCCACCTGGGTAAGGACACTCTTCTTCACCAATACAAATGCTAATCTCTTCTGGAAACAGCACCAGAAAGAGTATCTTACCTTAGCTCAGATATACTGTTTGACCTTAGCTTGAGCCATAAAATTACCATCACAACTCTGAATATGGTATCTAATTTCACCATTTCAAATCTGAGGACATAATCTTATCAATTACTTCAGGTGGTTACATTTGGTGAAGCTCCACAGGGACCACCAAGATCCGATCAACAAAGGAGGAAAATAATGATATCCATAAGGTTTTCACAGTCTGCATGGTATCTGAATATTAACAACACATAAAGTGGTTAGGATTGGGCAAAAGGAACCTAAACTTAGATACCATAAACTACTGTGGAAACCCTGAATGGACAGCAGGTAATTTTAGCTTTTTGGTTTTAGAACTCAAGAGAGCAGTGTTCCAGATATCAAGTTATCTTTATATATGTCATCAGATCACGGTGCTTTACCTGACAAAGAATCAATTTTAAAATCTCACCTGGGGAGTGAATGAGAGTATTGAGGTGGCTTTCAATTCTTCCTTTGTGTCATTCTTTGATACATGCTGAGTGACATCAGTGGGCTTTATTGGAGATATTTACTTTAGCTTTGGTTTCAGGCAGGGATTTTTCAGCCTTCTACCTCTCCTGGCACACACAAACTAATTACTAAAATTCTGTAGCACACCAAACATTTATTTTTTGCCGATATGAGAAAAAAAGGTGTGATTTTGATTCATTCACATTGACCGACTATTATTGTGTTGGCTATTGTTTTTTTTTCTTTTTTTGAAAGTCCCAGGGTAAAAAGGTCAGTGCCCCTGAGTAAATATTTAGGTACTGTATATTTTAAAAATTCTTGCGGCACACCACTGTGTCTCTTGCAGCATCCCAGCTGAAAATCACTGGGCTAGGGCATTAAATGTGTGTGTTGCTTGTAGGAAAGCTCACCCCGCTCATGTGACTGCAATGAAACAGCAGAGCTTGGCACCATCCGTCTTTTGTTGTGGATCACAGAAATGATGTTGGAAAGTGTATTTGTAAGTAGTGCATACTAGTGTTGCCAAATATTGACTTTGCCTGCTAACTCCATCACATAAAACTTCTGACAACAACCTAAGTAAAGTTCAGTTGAAGATAAAATATTGCAAAATAAATGCCAAAAATGGAAACCATTTTTCAAAACACTAAATTAGGAAGTTAAGGAATCAGGGCAATTAATCAATATTTCACAATGATGAATTTATTTTACACAATACCACTTACAATGAAAAACTCAAAAGGGAGGTTTTTCTGAATGTTTAAAGTAATGTTTATTTTGGGCTTCTGTGGCAGATTTCAGATAAGGATTTTGGAAAACACTTTTACCTAAAATATTTGGCTACAATTATACTCTTCATCAAAATGATCTGAAAACATTAGAAAATTACTTAGTATTTGGTGCTAATAATTATACCTGTCATTCATTGAGAACCTATTTCCCAGGTCTTTCATCTAGAATTATTCAATTCTCTTTGCAAGCCCGAATTAGTATTTTCTCAATTTTAGGAAAAACACTATTATAAAACAACATTACTTCAGTCATTCCACAAATATTTGTTTTGTGCTAGACAATTTCAGGATTTTAAAAGCAAGTCAAAGTTACCTGAGTTCGTGGGCTTACATTCCTTCAGGGCAGGCGAGATGGAAAGAAGACAACAAATACAGAAATAAAATTTTAAAATTGTGTTAAAATGACTCAAACGATAGGGCAGGGAGCTGTTGGTGGCAAAATGGCACAAAAATGTTCCTGGCAATTTTTCAGGACCTCGGGTTCAGCCACCTTGGTACTTTAGTTCTGGCTAAGAAAGAATTCAGAGCCAAGACTGAAATACAAAGTTTATTTAGGAAGTCACAGAGATAGAAGAAGTGAGCAGTGCCAAGAAGTGGCCTCCATGGACTGCTCAGCACCGGGCAGAGGGTCATTAGTCATCAGACTGTCCTGAAGTCAGCCTTGGCATCCTCCTGCCTGGCCTCAATGCCTTTCTGGGCCTGGAGCCAAAACACAATGAACTGACTCCTAGCTGTTATCTTTAGTTTGACCGATACTCTGTCTCCATGGTCAGCCGCCCTAAGGCTATGTTCCAAAGATTGTCGGATGAGGGTGGGAACCTCATTGTTCTGGGGGCTTAATGCTTAAGGGAGTGGTCAGGCAAGGGTTTGTATAGGAGACTTATGGGGCTATTCTCTGGCCCCCTTGTTTCTCCTTTAAGGGGGTCTACCACGTGACTAACCGTATGCTAGGGGAGGAAAGGTCAGGGGAGAGTTCGAAGTGCATGACTAGCATATGAAAGGTCAGAGGCTCTAAAGAGCATGACCAGCCATCTTCTGGGGAAAGAAAGGTCACCTCGGGGGTGAGATCCCACCCTGCAATTGTCTATTGCTAGGCACCTGGGGCTTTCGGCCCTGGTGACCTTGTACTTGCCCCTCCCCACCCCATCCATGCTCTGCTCATGCCTGTCTAACTGCCTGCTGCAGAATGTGTGGTGGCCTGGCAGGTACGGGACATTAAGAAGGAAGGTGGTAAAGCACATGTAGGTGAACTTGCCATATCCTAAATAACAAAAGAAAACAAAGAACACAGTGTGGCCAGAGCTGAATTTAAAATACATTAATATGAAATATTTAGGTAAGGGTTCAACAGTGGCTTTAAATACCATCTATATGCTGATGACACCTGTATATCTATCTCCAGCCCAGTCTGATTTCTACATTTGGAATTCCAAGTGCCTGTTTGATGATTTGCTTAAATACCATCTAGCCATGGCAACCTTTGACATGCTAGCTTATGCATCTGTATCTTATCATTTTAATTAACATGAGTCATTTCTCCTTGATCTTGATTAATTATAAAACCTTAGAGAAGACTCAACTGCTGGACTTACCAAAGGATGGGGACTGATCACATAAACAAGTACTACTAGTAATTAATTGGGGGAATTTATAGGAAGGTTCTGATTTCCATACCAATGCACCAAATCACTGATGACCAAGTAGGGCCAGTCCTGAGATTCCAGTGGGAGAAAAGAAACCAAATTCCTGTCTTCAAGGAGCTTCTGTTCTCATGCGGAGTCTGGTGGAGCAGTGGCAATGAAGAGTAATTCCCCCCCACCCCACACACACACACATGCTGTGGTGATGAATGCTATAAAGGAAACAAGAGCAAGATAAATAAAGCATGTCCTTATCCCCGCCCAGGGAAGGTCATTGGAAATTGCTGTAGTCAGGAAGGACCTCATGAAGAAGGATGCCTGCATTAATTCTGTTGATTTGCAGACTTCTCCACACTTGCTGAGTTTGAGAAGCCTCCAGTAGTATGAATAGACTAAGAAGTTTAGAGTTTGATTGGTGGGAGACACACACAGAGATTTAAAAGGGTCCTAATTGTGTAGAATGTTGTGATAAGGATAAGGATATGAATTTCACTCTGAGTGAGATGTAAGAATACCAGAGATTTTAGGGATGGCTAGATGTGGTTTTACTTACATTTATGTTGTAAAGCAAAATGATGGTAATAATACTAACAATAATGGGAATGTAACATATATTTTGTTTCTTTTGTTCCAGGCTGTAGTGAAAATCCCCATGGTTTACTCTACTTAGTGTTAAAAGCATTTTACAGTTAAGTTGTTTTAAAAAGTCATTGCTAATCTTTTCTTGTTTTCTAGAAAAATTTGCCTTTATCTCTTTTATATGTTGATATTATCTATATAGCATCATTTGAAAAGTATGCTAGTGTTTAAAATTAGTGGTTTAAGAAAACACTTATATATTAAACCTAGGCCAAATCATGCTCCTCCCCTAAAAAATATAGAGAAAGAGAAGCAATTAAAATTAAAACTTTGGAAAGGCTATTACATGGAAGAGATTAAAATATAAGAGAATTTATAAAATAATTTTTAATTTTATAATGTGTAATATAATGCTATGGTAAAATGAATGACTCAAGTTGATGATCTCAAAGAAGTAATATCTAAGGAAAGACTTTTAAAAACATAGGATAAAGAAGAATTTTCTCAAAAATGAAATCTCCTGGAGTTTCATTATTTTAATCAAAGAGCTTTCAGGGTAGCCCCTTGCGTCAGAATATAGAAGAAATGTAAAAAGGTAAGTGTTCTGAAAATTTAATTAATAAATTAATTAAATTCCATCCTATCAATATAAATTTTCATAATTGAGGACTAAAAATAATACACCTAAAGAAGACATAAAAACTATGAACATTGAGAGATATATGCCATGCTTATCTATGTATAGATTTAAGAAAATTAATAGAAACTATGAAAATTAATTAGAGCTCAACAATATTATTTGTTAAATACAAATATTAAAATCTTTCATGTTTACCAATAAGAAACAATTAGATATATTTTGGATATCAAACCCTTGTCTGAGGTATCATTGGCAAATATGTTTTCCCATATGGTTGGTTCCTTTTACAATTTGTTGATGTTTTCTTTAGCCATGCAGAAGGTTTTTAATTTGATGTGGTCCCATTTGTTTATACTTTCCTTTATATCCCTTGCCCTAGGGAATATATTGGTGAAAATATTGCTGTGTGGGGTATCTGAAATTTGCCTGTCTATGCTCTCCTCCAGGACTTTTATGGTGTCATGGCTTATATTTAAGTCTTTTACCCATCTTGAGTTTATTTTGGTATCTGGTATAAGTTGGTGGTCTAGTTTCATTTTTTTTTGCATGTACTTGTCCAGATCTCCCAACACCATTTGTTGAAGAGGCTATTTTTACTCCATTTTATGGTCCTGCCCCTTTTGTCAAATATTAATTGACCATAGAGACTTGGGTTTGTTTATGGGCTCTCTAGTCTGTTTCATTAGTCTATGTGTCCCACAGTCAATCCCCCTCCTTTGTGCCTGCCCATGAGTCCTTTCTTCATCTTCCTTGGTTTGCCCCTTCCCCTTCATTGCCTCATTTTCCCCCTACCCCTTCCCCTCTGGTCACTGTCAATTTGTTCTTTATTTACAAGTCTCTGGTTCTCTTTTGCTCATTTTCTTTTGTTTTGTTGATTAGGCTCCACTTAGGGGTGAGATCATATATTTGTCTTTCATTGCTTGTCTTATTTCACTTAGCATATTCTCCAGCTTCAACTATGCTGTCATGAAGGGTAGGAGTTCCTTCTTTCTTTCTACTGTGTAGAATTCCATGGTGTAAATGTACCCCAGTTTTTGATCCATTCATTTACTGATGGGCACTTAGGTTGCTTCCAACACTTGACTATTGTAAATAGCACTGCTATGAACATTGGGGTGCATAAGTTCTTTTGAATTGATGTTTCAGCATTATTAGAGTATAATCCCAGCAGTGGGGTTGCTGGATCAAAAGGCAGTTCCATTTTTAGTTTTCTGAGGAAATTCCATAGTTTTGCACAGTAGCTGCACCAGTCTGCATTCTCACCAACAGTGCCCTAGGATTCCCGTTTCTCCACAATCTTGCCAGCACTTGTCATTTGTTGGTTTATTTATTTATTTATTTTATTTTTTTGATGGGTCACTTAATTTTTTTTAATTTTATTTTAATCATTGTTCAAGTACAGTTTTCTCCCTTTTACTCCCATTCCAGCCCTCCCACCCATCCCTCCCCATTTCCCTCCCATTACCACCCTCCCCCTAGTTTTTGTCCATGTGTCCTTTAAATTTGTTGGTTTATTAATGATGACCATTCTGACCAGTGTGAAGTGATATCTCATTGTGGTTTTAATTTGAAAATCTTTAATGGTTAGTGATGTTGGGCATTTTTTCATGTGCCTATGGGTCCTCTGTATGTCTTTCTTGGAGAAGTGTCTGTTCAAGTTCTTTGACCATTTTTTAATAGGATTGTTGCAGGGGAGGGATTACTCTGGGACTGGGGAAGAATGGGGCAGGGAAGAGCAATGAAGAAAAAGGTGGGACAACTGTAACTAAACAACAGAAAAAACACTTTTCTAAAGAAACAACTAGGGATATAATGCAAAAAGCACATGGCCAAGTTTTGTTAAGTAGTACTTAATATGTAAATTTTTGGCCTATCAAATCTTCTGTCTTTGGTTATTCTGACTTGGGAAATACAGACTTCTCAGGTTTAGGAATGCATACAGATCATCCTCAGCCCCACAATACCTGTGTGCAATCAGTAGATGCTCACAAAATTTGATTGCCTCTGACCAAGTGGACACATTTAAAGGACTTCTTGGAAGAAGGAAAATTATGTAAGGAGTAAAGAGACTCAGTGTCATTTAAACAAGGCTCATAATTTGAAAACTTATCAAGGGGGCAAAAGCAAGTGGTAGTGACTGGCCTGAGAATTTAAGCAGGTACATATAGACACAGTTTATAGTACAGTATAAAAGTAAGTAAGGCCAGGGTTTTGTTACTATGTTTACACTATGTTTACATTCTTTTTCTTTTTTTTTTATTGATGTTTGAATACAGTTGTCTCCATTTCCCCACCACCACTTTCCCCTGTCCTACCCACCCCCACCTCCCACCCTCAATCCTACACCCCTTTGGTTTTGTCCATGGGTCCTTTATACATGTTCATTTATGACCTTTCCCCTTCTTTCCGATGTTATTTCCCTCTGGTTACCATCAGTTTGTTGTTAATTTCAATGTGTCTGATTATATTTTGCTTGCTTGTTTGTTTTGTTGATTAGGTTCCACTTATATGTGAGATCAGTTGTCTTTCACCACCTGGCTTACTTTGCTTAGCATAATGCTCTCCAGTTGCATCCATGCTGTTGCAGAAGGTAGGAGTTCCTTCTTTCTTTCTGCTACATAGTATTCCATTGTGTAAATGTACCACAGTTTATTGATCCATTCATTTACTGATGGGGAGCTAGGCTGCTTCCAGCACTTGGGTATGGTAAATTGTGCTGCTATGTTTACATTCTTTTGATTCAGTAACATGCTCAAGACCTCTAAGGAGGATCAAAGAACACAGTCTGGGTACAAAAAGATAATTTTCATCCTAAAATTATTTATGGCATACAAAAAATACTTGTTCATCTTTTGTCTTTGGCTGAAAATAAAACCAGTACTATCTTCTGGTATAGGACATGTTTCTTAGTAAATATGAATGGTAGCTTGCTTTGCAACTTACCGTCATGCATGGAGCCAACAGAACCAGTATGACAGCAAGATACCTCATTCTCAGTGGGATTCCTGGGCTGGAAGCTGCACACATCTGGATCTCCCTGCCATTCTGCTTCATGTACATCATTGCTGTCATGGAGAACTGTGGGCTCATCCACCTTCATCAGCCATGAGGAAGCCCTGCACCAGCCCATGTACTACTTCCTAGACTTGCTGTTACTTACAGATGTTAGTGGGTGTACTTCATTTGTCCCTAATATGCTTTGTACCTTTTGGCTTAGTTTCAAAGAGATTGACTTTAATGCCTGTCTTGTGCAGATGTTTTTCATCCACGTGCTGACAGACATGGAATCTGGGGTGCTCATGCTTATGGCCCTGGATCACTATGTGGCCATTTGCTACCCTCTACGCTATTCCACCATCCTCACCAACACCACAATTACTAAGGTTGGGCTTGCCACCTTCTCTCGAAATGTGTTAGTCATGATCCCATTTACTTTCATGATCAAGCATCCTTACTGACGAGGTAACATCATTTACCATACCTACTGTGACCATATGTCTGTGGCCAAATTATCCTGTGGCAACACCAAGATTAATGCTATCTATGGTCTCATAGCTGCCATACTGATTGGGGGGTTTGATATGTTCTGTATCTCCATGTCTTAACTATAATTATTCGTACTGTGGTCAGTCTGTTATCTGTTGATGCTCGACATAAAGCCTTCAGCACATGTACATCACACATATGTGCTATTGTCATCACCTATATCCCAGCCTTCTTCAACTTTTTCACTCACCGCTTTGGGGGACCCACCATACCTCACCATATCCACATTTTAATAGCCAATCTCTACCTGTTGTTGCCTCCCACTTTGAATCCAGTTATCTATGGAGTGAAGACCAAGCAGATCTGCAAAGAAGTTATCAAGCTGTTTTTTATAGAGAAAGATATTTTGAGTGTGAGATAAATCTATAAGAGCAAAATTCTGAATTTGGTATAACAGTAAAGAAAAAAGTTATAGTGGAAGAAGAGTAAATGCAAAATTCAATCACCATGAGGTTGGAAGAAAACACATCAATATTTTGTTATAATATTTAATGATAGGTACAATTTTTAATCTAAGGCCTCTAAGTAGATAATAGAAAAAATAAGACAGCAAATAATTATATTTTTGTCACAGTTTGACATTGATTAAACCCTGTAAAATGGACAAAGAGTGGAATAGTTAGGATATTCAACTCTAGTAAACTTTTAATGATCCATGCACTTTGGTCTAGGCACTGTGGAGAGTATGTAGGAAGAACAAAGAAGGTCATGCAGCCTAGGGAGTTACCAGAAGATTGAGGAAGGCACATGAGCAAACTGTTCAGGTTTTTTTATATAATAACTTTATTTTCTTCCTATATTTTTATTATTTACACTACTGCTGTTGTCCCCACTTGTTCTCCTTTTTCCTACCTCCACCCAGCCCCCACCCACCCCTCAGGCCATCTCTATACCATTGTTTGCATCCATGGATTATGTATAATGTTCTTTGGCTAATCCCTTCACCTTCTTTCATCCTGTCCCCTCCACCCTTCTCCTCTGACAACTGTCATTCTGTTTCCTGAATCTTTGCTTCTGTTGCTATTTTGTTCATTACTTTATTTTGGTTCATTAGATTCCACATATGAGATAATACAGTATTTGTCTTTCACTGACTGACTTATTTAACTTAGCATTATTTTTTCCAGATCCATTCATGCTGTAGCAAATGGTAAGATTTCCTTCTTTTTTATAGCCAAGTAGTATTCCATTGTGTAAAGATATGGTACCACAGCTTTTTTATCCACTCATCCACTGATGGACACTTGGGCTGTTTCCAGATCTTGGCAATTATAGGCAACATTGCAATGAACATAGGAATGCTTATGTTTTTTTTTTTAAGTAAACTGTTCTTATGTGTTACAGAAAAGCAAGAAACACTTCTCCAGAATGTCCATGCTGAATTCAAGAGATCCTTTTAATTCCACATTTATGTAAAACATATAATTTTAGAAAAAATCTTTGTCTGCTCCTTTATCTGTGGCATCTGCTACCTAGGTAATTATTTGAATTCCTATGAATGTATCAGTGTACATACAAATGAAGCTAAAGGAAATAAGATTATTGAAGTTTATCATAACATGGGATGTACTCCATGGACTTAACATGAAGCAGAATTTTAAAAGACATAGTGGATACCATATGACAGCTGCTTGAGAAAAGGATCTATAAGCAGAGGAAAGGATACTTGCAGAAAATTGATATAATTTGCCAATCAAGGATGCATGGGCTTGTCTACTTTATTTGACTTTTAATATAAAGGGAGAAACAGTTGAGTGCTCAGGCTCAATGGAGAAAGGAGTATCTTATTTACATTTCTGGGAATAACAGAGAAAACAATGAAAGTGGAATGATAAATGTGGTATGCAAAAAATAGCCAGGTTTAGTGAATAGTCAGAAAGAATAAAAGTATACTCAAGAAGAAATTAAAGTAGTAGAATATGACCAGGTTTAGATACAAGTAGACATGTATGTGAAAATATTAGTAATATTAATATCATGTTTTTATTTGCTAATATGAAAAATATATTTTAATATATTGTTACATATAGTCAAAAGATTGTGAAATATACTAATCATACCATGCATTTTCACAATATAACTTTCACATGTTTGGAAGCAAAACTCATGTTTAAAATATACTTACATGAGTGAATAACAAAGCTGTGTTACATTTATATAATGCAATACTACTCAGCCATAAAAATGAAAGAAATCTTATCTTTTGCAACAGCATTGATGGACTTTGAGAGTTTTATGCTGAGTGAAATAAGTCAGTCAAAGAAAGACAAATACCATATGATTTAACGTATTCGTGGAATCTAACGAACAACATAAGGTAACAAGCAAAAATAGAAAGAGACTCATAGATACAGAAAGCAGACTGATAGCTGTCAGAGGGGTGGGGTTGGGAAATTGGGTGAAAATGTGATGGGATTAAATAAAATAAAACTCGTAGACACAGATAACAGTATGGTGATCATAAGAGGGAAAGGAGGGATAAATGATGGTAGAAAAAGTCTTGACTTTGGATGGTGGACACAGTGCAATGCACAGGTGATGTAGTATGGGATTGTACACTTTAAGCCTATATAATTTTATTAATCAATGTTACCCATATAAATTCAATAAAATAAAAAATTAAATTAAATTAAATTAAAGTATTTAGATTATAAAAGTGCCTCTATGTGATGTAAATTATAAGCTTATAATCAGTAGAGTTGCTATGTCTTAGAATTGTATTTTGGATTTGGTAGATTTTCTTCATCAGAGATTCTCATTTAAACCACACCAAAATAGTAGCAAACAAATTGAGAAATTATTTTTCCTTAACTATTATTTTTAAACATATTTTGTCAGATAATATAATAATGTCTCATGTATAAAATATCCTTAAACTTTTGTCAGATATTATGTTTCATATATAATGTTTCATATATAATGTTTCATATATAATGTTCTTGAACTTCTTCTTCCAAACAATGGGATAGCTGTAATTATCTTCATTTCATAGATGATGAATGTGAGTTACAAAAACAGCAAGACTGTATTAATCTCAGAACATTAAAAGATTACCATTTAAATATCATATGTTAATAGGCTTATGCTGTGTAGAGGGGAGAAATCATAACAAGGTAAAACTGGAACATAAACTTAAAAATCTGGAGAAATAAAATGTAATAAATAAAATTTATTTGATTAACAATTTCCAATTAATTTTGTCATCTTTCCTATTACAAACTCAAAAATAGATTTCATGGGGAAAATATGGAACTCCAAAACTAAGAGTCAGAACTGATTTAGGGCCAACAGGGCAAATCATTGAGAAATTTAAAAATAATTATAAGGTACATGATGATGGAAGAAAATTCTACTCAGTATTCTTGGGAAAAGAAAGAGAATGAAAAGGGGAGAAAAGAAAAGGAGAGGAGAAGTGGGAACTGAAAAAAAGTGATCTAAGACACCTCATTTCAAATTTCCCATCCTGACCTAGAAACTCATGCAGAGCTCAGGGGGTTGGGGGAAGAAGGTCTAACCCTCCCACATCTGCCTCACACCATTTGATTAGAACTGACCAAGTTATCAGGTATAAAGAACTCATACTCAGATTTCAATTTAGTTAGATCATATATTTTCAAACTATGAGATATTAATATCCCCCAAGGAAAGGGAGTGGAAGGAAATTACAGGGTAATAGCAAGGCTCCTGCAAAATTTTTAGAACCATTTGTACAACCATTTCACACAGGTCATATGTGTAGATTTACAAAAGATAAGGAAAATGGGACAACAAAGCCAGTACAAATGGAAAGACAGAGTATAGGGAGCACTCCACATAAACCTCTCAGAAGTCTCTACTAACAGTTTTGTGTTATGCCTTAATGAATGGCAATATTAAGTCAAAATATATAACTGGGATCTTATCTAACTTTTTTCCTGAGCTCTGTCTCATCAATGAATGGCAAATTTAATTTTCCTTGAAATTAAAAATACCATAGACATAGCTTGTCTTTCAAAAAACATAAAACTACTTCCAAAGTAGTTTTATAGAAAAACTAACAGGATTGCACAGGGATAGCTTTTTGGGGGTGAGAATTAGAGATAAGGATTTTAAATTTTTCTAGAGATTAGAAATCAAAGTATTTCAGCCAATAGAAAAGAGGTTTGCTGCAGTGAGGGGGGAGCAGTGGGGGTAATGCAGACAACTGTAATTGAACAACAATAATTTTTTAAAAAAAGAAATGATTTACCCCAAACTAAATAAAGGTAAAAAATGTAGTAGGAAAAAAAGAGGTTTGCTATTGGTCCGAGATTCTCCTTTGATTCTTTTAGAACAATTAATATGTGTAGAAACTAGACAATTTTGCATAGCTATCTATGCTTTTGGTATTTTTATGTTTCTAGTCCTTTGTGTTTCATATATTTCTAGATATTATTGTCTAAGCTACTCCTTCTTATCTGGTCTATAATCCCACTGCTCTTTTCTCTCCTACATAGAAAACAATTGTTGATAAAGAAAGTAACATGTCCACTTCTGTTAGTCATTATGCGTGCACACAAAAGCTCCAGCCTGACCCCAGAATTCTATATCTATGGTATTCCTGGGCTGGAAGCTGCACACGTCAGGATCTTTGATGAATGTAGATACTAAAATCCTCAACAAAATATTAGCAAACTGGATCCAATAATACAGTAAAATGATCATACACCATAATCAAGTTAGCTTTATACCAGGTATTCAACGTTGGTACAATTTCAACTTAATAAGCACAGTATATCATATAAATGAAATAAAGGATAAAAATATCATGATCAAAACAGTAGATGCAATAATATTTGATAAGATTCAACACTGATTTATGATAAAAAGAAACTCTCAGCAAAGTGGGAATAGAGGGAACATACCTCAAGATAATAAAGGCCATATGTATACATATGAGAAACCCATATGTACACAACATCATAGCCAACATCATACTCAATGGAAAAAAATTAAAAGTGTTTCCCTTAGTATCAGGAACAAGACAGGGAACCCCACTTTCACCATTCATATTCAATATAGTACTGGAAATCCTAGCCCCAGCAATCAGGAAAGAAAAGAAAGAAAGAAAGAAAGAAAGAAAGAAAGAAAGAAAGAAAGAAAGAAAGAAAGAAAGAAAGAAAGAAAGAAAGAAAGAAAGAAAGAAAGAAAGAAAGAAGAAAGAAAGAAGAAGAGAGAGAGAGAGGGAGAGAGGGAGAGAGAAGGAAAGAAAGAAAGAAAGAAAGAAGAAAGAAAGAAAGAAAGAAAGAAGAAAGAAAGAAAGAAAGGGCATCCAAATTGGAATTGAAGACGTAAAACTGTCATCATTTGTAATGACATGAAACTGTATATACAAGAATTACCATATATAAAACCCCCCCAACATTACTAGAACTTATAAATGAATTCAGTGAAGTAGCAAGATACAAAATAAATATCCAGAGGGAGGTGAGGAGGGGCTGGGGGTGGGCTGGGGTGGCAATAAAAGGCAGAAAACTGTACTTGAACAATTAAAATTAAAATAAATAAATAAATGAATGTCCAGATATCTGTTACATTTTTATATATTAATAATGTACTATCAGAAAGGTAAATGAAGAAAACAATTTCATTCACAGCTGCATCAAAAATAATAAAATACCAAGGTATAAATTTAAACAAGGATGTGAAATACCTAAACTTAGAAAAATCACAGAACACTAATGAAAGAAATTGAAGAAGATTCAAGTAAGCGGAAGTATATACAATGTTCATGGACAGAAAGAATTAACATCATTGAAGTGTCCCTACTACCCAAAGGAATCTACAGATTCAATGCAATTCCTATGAAAATACTAATGGTATATTTCACAGAACTAGAACAAGTATTCCAAAAATTTATATGGAACCAAAAAAGACCCTGAGTAGCCACAGCAACCTTGAGAAAGAAGAAAAAAGTAGGAGGAATCATGCTACCTAACATCAAACTACACTACGAGGTCATTGTAATCAAAAGAACATGGTACTGGCATAAAAACAGACTTACAGATCAATGGAACAGAATAGAGGTCCTTCATCTTCATGGTCAATTAATTTTTTATAAAGGAGGCAAAACTATACAATAAGGTAAAGATAGTTTATTTAATAAATAGTGTTGGGACATTGTACAGTTACATGAAAACCAATGAAACTAGACCACCTTCTAATACCACACATCAAAATAAACTAAAAAATGGATTAAAGACTTAAATGTCAGACTCAAAACCATAGAAATCCTAGAAGAAAACATAGGCTGTAATATCTGGGACATTTCTCATAGCAATATTTTCTCTGATATATCTCCTCGGGCAAAAGAAACAAAAAAAATAGTACTACATCAAACTATAAAGTTTTTTTCACTGCAAAGGAAGTCATCAATGAGATGAAAAGACAACCCACTAAATGGGAGAACATATTTGCCAATGATACATTTGGTAAGGGGTTAATATCCAAAATTTATAAAGAACTTATAAAACTCAACACTAAAAGAAATACAAACAATACGATTAAAAATGGGCAAGGACTTGAATAGACACTTCTACAAAGAGGACATACAAATGAACAACGGACACATGGAAAGATGCTCAATGTCACTAATCATCAGAGGAATGCAAATTAAACTACAATGAGATATCACAACACACCTGTCAGAATAACTATCACCAATAAGTCAACAAACAAGTGTTGGTGAATATGTGGAGAAAAGGGAACCCTCATGCACTGTTGTTGGGAACATAGATTGGTGCATACAGTGTGGAAAGCAGTGTGAAGTTACCTCAAAAATTAAAAATGGAACTGTCCCATGACCCAGTGACTCCACTTCTGGGAATATATCTGAGGAAACCCAAAACACTAATTTGAAAGAATATATGCACACCTATGTTCATTGCAGTGTTATTTACAATAGCCAACATTTGGAAGCAGCCCAAGTGCCCATCAATAGATGAGTGGATAAAAAAGCTGGAGTACATTTACACAGTGGAATACTACTGAGCCCTAAAAAATGAAGGAAATATTACCTTTTTTACAACCCAGATGAACCTGGAGGGTAAAATAAGCCAGTTGGGGAAAGACAAATACCATATGACTTCACTTATATGTAGAATGTAATAAATAAACTAACAAATAAAATAGAAACAGACTCAGACACAGAGAACAGGCTGACAGCTGTCAGGGCAGGGGTATTAGAGTACTGAGTGAAAAAAAGGTGAAGGGATTAAGCAAAGAAAAAACCTCATAGACACAGACAACAGTGTGGTGATTACCAGATGAAAAGGGGTTTGAGGGAGGTAGAAGAGGGTAAAGTGGGCTAAATGGTGATGTAAGGAGACAACTCAGGGTTGTGAATACTCAATGCAATACACAGATGATGGATTACAGAATTGTACACCTGAAGTCTGTATAATTTTATTAACCAATGTCACCCAACTAAATTCAATAAAAATTTTTAAAAGTAAACCTCATTTGTTCTAATGAAGGATAGTTCAGAATGTCTGGAACACAAACAATTCTCAATGTCACAGAGAAAAGAATGGATCTAAAGTTAATATTGATGCATGTATGCAAGTTTGAAGTGTGCACCCCATATTAAGAAAAACACTTCAAAAGACCTATCACAATATACAGTTTTAAAATATTTGAACTACAATAATGACAAAAGAAGAAAATCATATCTCCAGAATCTCCTTCATGAGTGATTGCCAAAATCAATGTTCTTTGTGGATATGATGACAGAAAATTCCTGTTCTGCAGTCTTGCCAATGTCACTTTTTAGCTTCATATTTCTAAAAAATAAAAAATGAGTAATAATTGAAGTCTGACATTTATTAAATTTATTAAATTTGATTAGATTACCTCTGTACCATATGTATTTTTTATTGAATTTGGTTGAGTGACATTGGTTAATAAAATTATACACATTTCAGATGTACAACTCTATATCATCAGTATATTGCACTGTGTGTTCACCACCCTAACTCAAATCTTCTGTCATCATTTATTCCAACTTCACCCTCTTCTACCTGCCCCCACACCACTTTCCCTCTGGTCCTCACCATGCTGTTGTCTTCTACTATATTTAATCTTCCAATTTATGAACATAGTTTTTACTTACAGCATTCAGTAGAGGTTTTCAATCATTGGTTAAATTAAATTCTAGGTATTTGAAACTACTGTAAAAGGTATCACTTTTTAACTTTCATTTTCTAATGTATTACTAGGTTATTGATAAAATTTATTTTTACTAACCCCATTTTCAGTGGCATTCTTAATGTAATAAGACTAATAGTTCATTTGTAGCCTTAGATTTTTCATGTACATAATCTGCAAGAATCACAGTTTTAATTGTTTATTATACCATTTTTTGCCTTATTTCACTAGATGGAACCTTAATACAATGATGAATAGAAATTGTTGTTGTAACCCTAGGTTATTTCTGAACTCAGAAGGATGTCTTTAACATTTCACTCAGTGTAACACTTATTATATGTCTCATACTCTTTTCATTAGACCAGTTTTGGGGTGTTTTATGCAGGTAAGGTATAATTCACATACAAGAAAGTACACTTCATTTAAAATTTCAATTTGATATAACAGTATCAAATTAGTAGCTTTAACAGTAATGTCACACAAAACAAAATAAAAGAGATGCCTATCATCTCAGAAATTTTCCTATGAGTCATTATCTCTCCATAGAGGGAGGGAACCTCCCCAGGTCATTTCTATCACCTTAAATTAGTTCTGCCAGGTTTTGCACTGCATACACCTGAAATCATACAATATTTTGTGCATGTATATGTGTAAATAAGAATGGAATTGCTGGATCATAGACTTTATACATGTATAACTTAATAAGAAAATGCAAAGTAGTTACAAAGTTTCACAATGATGTGTTAGAGTTACAGTATCAAGAATTTTGTAATACACTTTCTTTTTTAAAATTTTAATTGTTGTTCAAGTACAATTTCCTATCTTTTACTCCATCCCAGTCCACCCACCCAGCCATCCCCACCTCCCTCCCATTTCCATCTGCCCCTAGTTTTTGTCCATGTGTCCTTTATACTTGTTCCTGTAAACCCTTCCCCCTTTCCCCTGAAATTCCCCTGAAATTCCCTCCCCTTTCCCCTTGGAACACTGCCAGCCTGTTCTCTAGTTCAGTGTCTTTGGTTATATTTTGCTCATTTCTTTGTTTTGTTGTTTAGTTTCCTGTTAAAGGTGAGATCATATGGTATTTGTCTTTTATTGCCTGGCTTATTTTACTTAGCATAATGCTTTCCAGTTCCATCCATGCTGTTGCAAAGGGTAGGAGCTCTTTCTTTCTTTCTGGTGCATAGAATTCTGTTGTGTAAATGACAGAAAACAAAGGCATTTTTGTATACCAACAATGAAACAGCAGAATCAGAAATAAAAAACAATCCCATTTGATATAGCAAAAAGAAAAATAAAATACCTAGGAACAAATCTAACCAAGGAGGTAAAAGACCTGTATGCGGAAAACTATACAACACTGAAGAAAGAAATCAAGGAAGACACAAACAAATGGAAACATATACCGTATTCATGGATTGGAAGAATTAACATCATCAAAATGTCCATACTACCCAAAACAATTTATAGATTCAATGCGATACCTATTGAAGTACCAATGGAATATTTCACAGACATAGAACAAACACTTCAAAAATGTATATGGAACCATGAATGACCCCAAATAGCTGCTGCAATTTTGAGAAAGAAAAGTAAAGTAGGAGGGATCACAGTACCTAATACAAAACTGTATTACAAAGCCACTGTAATCAAAACAGCCGGTACTAGCATAGAAACAGGCACATGGACCAATGGAACAGAACAGAGAGCCCAGAAGTGATATACTTTCAATGACTCACTTAAAGAGACTTTCAACATTTGCTCTGAGTTTACCAGGAATCTTTATATAGTCACCATCTGGAATGACAAAAGTTATTACAAATTGTTTTCTAATCCTTTTGGGTTCAGTCTTCTTCACAATAAAATATTAAGGAAAAAACTCAAGTAATAAAGTATATGTAAAATATATACAAAACTCTTTTGCCACAATCTTCAAAAAACAAAGACACATACAAGAAATGTGCACATGTATATTTGTGTATTCATTAATTTATCCAATAAACTCAGGGCATAGTATGAACTGGACACAGAACTGTTCTATTATTTTTATATGATACATATTTTCTCCTTTTTTCTGTCTGTCTCCCTACATACTGTCACTTTCACTTTTTCTTTCTATACAGGTAAATATATAGATATTGATAGTTATATGGCTTCATAAAATTTATTACACATAAATATACATATACATAAATAGTTTCATGAAACTTTATGGAGATATATAGATATATAAATGTATGGATATATAGATGTGCATGGAACACATATATTTATTGAGGTGGGACATTTAAGATTGTCATTATAAGTGTCAATACATTTTTGGTATTTTATTATTATATTCTTAGGCCATTATTTTATAAATCAAGATTAATTAAAAATAATCTTTATGATTATCAGAACTCCATTAGAATATACACTCAAAGGAAGATATTTAACACTAATATTCTTATTGTTTTGTATTTTTACTACTGCTTAAAAAGTTGATAAGTGTAAAAATAATATCAAAAGTCCCAAGGGATTTTTACTGTTTTCAGAGCCTCCTGAGACATTTAGTGTGAAGATCCAATCAGGTGTAGACACTCAAGTCTAGAGAATCCTTAAAGGGCACAGAAATGCTATGCAGAGGAGGAACTGATTGTTGTAGAACTCCGATGCTCACTCAGCCATGCCCATGAGTCTGGTCTTTGCCAACATTGAGGTGAGTGTGGATGATTAACAAAAACTAGTATTTTTCCCAAATGTAAATAAAGCTTGTAGTACAAGAAATACAAATGTTTGAGATGTGGTAGATTGAAGACTCTGTATTTCTTGATTTAAGCTAGAATAAATAAACATTTGTTTGGGGATTAAGGAAAAAAGCAGTGTGCCCTTAATTGTAAAATAAATTTTATTTTTTAATATTTTCTGTTCACATTTTAAACTACATCATAATTTAATGAAGATAGAGAAGTCTAGGCAACAGTAGACTCCAACAACAGGAAACAAAGAGGTTTTTCCTGAATTAATGGATACCTATATTCAGAAAAGCTTTTAATGGAAATAGTCTTGGTGGACAAGTAACTGAAGACTAGACTTGAACCCTAGAAGGCACTGAGAAAATTTCTGGAAGGGGCGTCCCACCAAAAAAAGGAAGAAAGAAAGAAATCTTTCCATATAATTCTGTCTCTGTGAACAAGCCCAGCAATAGGACTGTGGCTATCTCACAGACAGGCTCTCTCTGTGTAGAGACCTCCCTTAGCTAAAGACTGACTTTCTGCAACCTTTTACATCTGCTCTGTCTCTTTATGAAGGTATTATTATTATTATTATTAAGAATTATCTTTCTCCTATGTCATCATGATTTGTTTAAGGTAGTTATGCTCATTTTAGGCAGTTATATTTCAGAATTAGAATAAGTTAGGACAACAGATATAGATCAATGGCTTCAATGTCAAAATCACCTGGATTTGAATCATGGTTCTCCCAGTTTTCAGTATTTGTGGACTTAGGCATGTCATTTACTCACCCTGAACTTATATTTCCTCATATATAAAACAAGGATAATAATTTATGTTCACAGCATTGTTGTAACTTTGAATACAGGATTCAACTCCCATAAAATATTAGCTCTGTGAGTGGAAAAGGTTTTGTCTGTTTGGTTCACTAATGCATCCCTAGAAACCAGAATGACACCTGGCATGTAAACGGCAATTAATGAACACCTGTTAAATAAATATGCTTTAGCACATAGTGTGGTAATTACCTGTTATAATACATAACATACATTGGTTACTTACTAGATGCCATGTACCACATGAAGGATTCTCACTAAGCCATTCTAACACCTCTATATGTACTATAATCACTCTCCCATCCCCTTTAAAAGTAATGAAAATTGTAAAAAGAAAGGTTGAGACTTAAGTCCATCCAGCTAGTTAGTATTGGAAACTCAAAGAGTCTGAGTGTCCATGTCTCTATAAGTAAACCTGCAATAAAGCTCTGCTCTCAAATTTTCAGAGAATAGGCACTCATATATTTACTTTTCCTTCTTTTGAATATATTCTGCTAGCAGTATTCATATGCACTTTTGAGAAAGAACTAGCAGGAAGGGTGTAAAGAGAAATTATTTACTAAGCAGAGGGGAAAAAAACTGACAGTTTACCTGTTTGCTTATCATTTGAGTGTGGATAAATCATTTAGTTATATGATGTTGATGCATGGAAGAGGCTGAGAGCTTTCCATGATGAATGATCAGTTTTGGTTTCCAAGCCAACCATGCAGAGACTCAGGTTCTTCCTCCGCTGATACCCTAATAGTCAAGTCTTTTCTTTTTGTCTAGTGGTTCTAATGCCCTCTGGCTACCTTAGAAAGAGGTAGGCATTAGAGGTGGCATCTCATGCATACGAGTTCTCATTGCAGAAGTTGATTTGAAGTTGATCCACATGCTTAGTTACCTACACTAGCAGGAGCCTTTCAGGGATCTAACTGGACAAGATGCCCTGGATTTCAACACAGGGTTAAGACATTTATAATATTTTCTGCCTAAAACATGAGAATATATTTTTGTCTCTTTATGCAGGCATTCCAGGAGTCCAGGGACCCAAGGATCTGTGACTCACTGTGGATTCTTGGCTTTTCACAGGAAAGAATTCAAACACAAGCCAACAGGGGGTTGAAAGTGAGAATAAGTTTATTAGTGAAGAAGTGAAGCAGACAGTGAAATATACCACAGAGAGAGCAGTCCCAGAGTTTACCAGAATTTGCTTCCTTTACTGAGGTTCATCTAATTGGGGTAAGGTATTAAATAACAGGGAAGTCTATTCAGATGTTCCCAAGAAAAGGGTGGAGATTCCTCAGAAGAGCTCTGTGAGCCACTCTGTGTCTTTTTATGGGCTTTCCATTTCTCCTGAGTGCTTTGGAAGTGTGTCATTTAGCATGCTGATGTGTTATAATGAATGTTTAATGAGGCTAGGGGTTATTGTTAGGTGAAATTAGTCATCATGTTGGATCAAACTGGTCTCTACCAGTTTTAAGCCATAAATCCAGTGAGGTGTGGTCTTTCTTCTTGATAGTCTTTGCAGGTTTTATTGACTGCAGTTATTCTGCAACACACCCTATCTCATCTTGGAGATCCTAGAAACTAATATTTGCTTTCTAAAGTTCATTTACCAATCACCCAATGTAACTGCAATTATCAAACTCTCATGCTACCTTTCCAATCTTAAAGTGCACAATGGCATTTGAATTACAGCAGTGTTGAATTACATCATTTGAATTTCCTTAATATATTAATCAAGGTAAGTTTGATCACATGGGATGCTTTATACTGAGGTAGGAAATGATAGTAATAGTATTGTAATAACAATAGTAGTATTGCTGCCAATAGTTATTGAGTATTCACTATGTACTACACAGTTTTAACACATTACATAAACCGTCAATAAAACATTCTGAGCTTGTACAATTATCACCCCCCATTTTAGACTGAGAAAACTGAGGCATAAAATGGCTAAACAACTTGCCACTATCATATACTAGGCATGGGATACAAACCTTGACAATGTGACTTCAAGGAAATTTAATCACTTATCATTCAACATATAATTGGGATATTTGTTTGTTTTTTTTACATTTGGTTTCCAAACCCTTTACTCATTTGAATCATTTCCTTGTCCAGGAAACTAACACTTTTAAAGAAAGTAAAATGCCCTTCTGTTGTCAGCCATTATGTATGGAGCCAACAGCTCCAGCCTGACCCCTAAATTCTTTGTCTTGAATGGTGTTCCCGGGCTGGAAAATGCACACATCTGGATCTCCCTGCCATTCTGCTTCATGTACATTCTTGCTGTCCTGGGAAACTGTGGGCTCATCTACCTCATCAGCCATGAGGAGGCCCTGCATCGGCCCATGTACTACTTCCTGGCCCTGCTTTCTTTCACAGATGTCACCTTGTGTACCACCACTGTCCCCAATATGCTGTGCATATTTTGGTTCAACCTCAAGGAGATTGATTTTAATGCCTGTTTGGCCCAGATGTTTTTTGTCCACACGTTGACCGCAACGGAGTCTGGGGTGCTCATGCTCATGGCCCTGGACCGTTATGTGGCCATCTGCTACCCTTTGCGTTACTCCACCATCTTCACCAATGCTGTCATTGCGAAGGCTGGTCTTGCCACCTTTCTAAGGAGTGTGACATTTATCATCCCATTCACATTTCTCACCAAGCGTCTGCCCTATTGCCATGGCAACTTCATTCCTCACACATACTGTGACCACATGTCTGTTGCCAAGGTGTCCTGTGGCAATTTCAAGATCAATGCTATTTATGGTCTGATGGTTGCTCTCCTTATTTGTGTGTTTGACATATGCTGTATTTCCGTGTCTTACACTATGATCTTGCGAGCTGTCGTGAGCCTGTCATCCGCAGATGCTCGTCATAAAGCCTTCAGCACCTGTACATCTCATATCTGTGCCATTGTGATCACCTATGTCCCAGCTTTTTTCACTTTTTTCACCCACCGTTTTGGAGGACACCATATCCCACAACACATACACATCATTGTGGCCAACCTTTACCTGCTATTACCCCCTACAATGAACCCAATTGTTTATGGAGTCAAAACCAAACAGATTCGGGAAGGTGTAATCAAATTTTTACTTGGCGACAAGGTTGTCCTAAATCAAGACAAATAAATTATAAAATAAACATGTAGCTGGGTGGTTGGTGGTTAAAAAAATAAGGAAGAAGAAGTGGAGGATAAATTTCTATAAGACATGAAAAAGTGGTATTGAAAACATGAGTCCTTTAATGCAAGATTTTCTGAAGCATTTGCAAGTATATACAATGAAATGTTTCTTTTGTGTAAAAATCTGCCAAAGAAGAGAGTGTAGAAGAAAGAAAGAACATATCTATTCCTCATAGATTTAATGTTTTATAAAAGGGTTTATGGACTCATATGTTCATTGAAAACAGACTGTTAAGAAAATGAGGGTTAGGAGCCTGGTGTCAGTGCATGCACTGTGTAAGAAGAGGCTGTGGCGGTATGGAGCAAGCATTCCCTCACCATAAAGGACAAATTCTTCAATTCAAGCATTCAAGCATGCTATTGCCATGGGATGGCATGGGCCCAGTGTTGCAAAATGTTTCAGTATCTTCTAAGACAAGCTAGATTTAGAGGTTTCATGAAATCTCCCAATTTTAATTATTGGCTAAATGTTTTTTGGAATACTCTACATTTCATTCAAGGCATGTCTGAGTTTGGTTTTTCCCATTTCATTAGGTTGGGACCTTTATGATTTTATATCTAAAATGTATCACTATAATATTACCAGTCAGGCAGGCAAAATAATTGATTAATTTATTGGTATGGTTTATAATTTAATCACTCATTTACTCATTCATTCATTTCTGAGATATTTATTTAGGTTATATTACTGATCATACCTTGAGAGAGAGAGAGAGAAAAAGAGAGAGAGAAATGATACAATCCCTGGCCTCAGGTAGCTCAGATTCTGGACTCTGGCCAGGGACACACAAAAGGAAACATAAATGAAAGAAAGAGGAGGGATGATGAAAAATGGATGCAGTATGAAGGGAGCAGACAAAAGTAGATAAGCACCGGTAAGAGAATCATTTAAAATAGCCAGGAGGCTGTTAAGGAAGCGGGGCCTGTGCACATCTTGTGCCTCAGTTCTCAGAGCTGCTATTAAGTTACTAACTCAACTCAAGGACCAACCATAAACATCCTGGATCCTTAAACATTCTGGAGCAACAATTGTTGCATGGACATATATGAACTTCTTTCCTTGTAGTTTTTACCTTCCTCATTTGTATATTGGGACTAACCAATTCCTGGTAACCAAACCAGCAATCTTTCATTTGCATGAAAAACATTATATTTTGTGGTTTTCACCTTTTTAAACCTAGCCTTTCCTTGTTTTATCCAAAGCAAAGTTTGGGTTGCTACTTGAATCTGCATCTTGGATTTAAGCCCTTTAAGATCCCAAATAAACTTTTAATTTGTTTTACAGCCTCAGATCTTTATTGGTTAGCCCATACTACCAAATTTTTTTCTTTATTTTTTTACTCTTTGTGCTTTTTGTATTTATTTCTTTTTATTTAATTGTTTTATTGTTGTTCAAGCAGAAAGAAAGAAGGAGCACTTCTTTGCAACAGCATGGATGGAACTGGAGAGCATAATGCTAAATGAAATAAGCCAGGTGGTGAAAGACAAATACCATATGGTCTCACCTTTAAGTGGAACCTAATCAACCACACTACCGACATTTTTTATGTCCGTTTGGAAGCTTAAAAATTATTTCTATGAGGAATTTCTAGGTCATGGGACATTGTTTCTGTATTAAGAGAGGTTAAGAGAGGTGATATCACCAATTTATATTCCAATGAGTAAAGTAAAAGATCAACTTGTTCCCTACAACCACTAAATAATGTTTCAATAAGTTTTCAAGTATTTTGTCATTTAGAGAGGTAAACCAATATAACTTTGTAATTTACATATTATCTGATTTTGAATTAAATTAACCATACTTCTTCTACATGCTTATAATTGATTCAGTTTTATGTGCACTAGCTATGTATAATCTTTGCTGATATTTTATTAGACATTAACAATGATTTGTTAGATCTCTTTACTTATTTAGGTATTTTTTCCTTTACCCTGGTATGAGTCACATCCTCCTATGCCCTTGAATCTCTCTCGATGTTGTTTATGGCTATTTTTGTCAAAAGGAATTTTTTAAAAGAGTCAAATGTATCGATCTTTTCTTTAATGACTACTAAGTTTTGTCTCAAGTTTATAAAGTATTTGCTCATCTGAAATGATTAGAATAAAAATATGTTCCTGTATTTTCTTCTATACTGTTTCTTTCATTTCAATCTTTACTTTGTAAAATAAATAAAATATAACACATTTGCAAAATATTACATAAAGCTCAATAAACTGTTGACATTCATGTGACCACAGCGTAGGCCAAGAAGTAGAATATTGCCAGCCCCCAGAAGCCACTCTTCTGGCTGTTCTACTCACTACTCTTTTGGCCATGCCCCCTGCAAATAGTAACCACTATATTATTTTGTGTATGTGAATACATCCTTGCTCTTCTATGTGCTTATCATGCATCCCTAAATGTTATAATTTAGCTTGATGTATTCTTTTATCTATTCTTATATAAATGGAATCATATGATATATATTCTCTTGGGCCTGGCTTCTGTTGTTGAACCTAAGAATAATCCATATTGCTGTACATATCTGTGGTTCAACCATATTTATTGCTGCATAGAAATCTATTATGTGAATATCCTACACATTTTTAATCTGTTCTATCATTAAGGGACATTTAGTTCCTTCCAGGTTTATGTCATTGTGAATAATATTCTTACACATATTTTTTATGCCCATATACATGTAATTCCCCTGGTCCAGACTGATCTAGCTACAGTTATTGCTGAATATCTAACAACTCAAAAGCAAAGGCCAGTACTAGAAATTCTGACATGACACCATTTCTTTAGGGGAAGTGGCCAGCCAATTGCTGGTAGACTTCATCCTGGTGTGAGTAGTAGTAGGAGTGGTGTTTCTTTATGTGACTGGATATTAATGTCAAACAAATTTGTCTACAATACACTCAAAGAAGCATTACCTGTGGCTTACATATAATACTATGCTGAGAACAAATAACTCATTTTTTAAATAAATAGTTGTGAGGGGTGGGCTGTTTGGAGGAAAGCAAAAGGGGAAAATTTGGGACAACTGTAATAGAACAATGAAATATTTAAATAAACAAACAAACAATAATAGTTATAACTATGTGGTCATACTTGTGAGATTCATGGAGTTTGCTATGTACTCCATCACCCAAAAAGAAATGGTCTTGGAAAATAATAAGAAAACTTATGCAAGATAAGTAATGCTGCCAGCTGGGAAAATACTTGCAAATGGGAGGTGTTATACTACATGATCTGTTGCATGCTTTAATAAGACAATTCATGGTGCCATCTCCTCACTAGCCAATTATTTAGTCCTACTAGGGATGGGACTAGAAGTAAACCCTCTCACTATTATTACATGCCACAACTAAGAGGATTCAGAGCAGGCCACCCCAGCATGTCCTTGGTATGTAGATTATTTCAGTTGAAGACTGTCAAACTCAGCAGAACTCAGGCAGAACTTTTAACATCTTTCTTAACTAACAGAATTTAGATAGAGGACCTGTACCAAGAACAGACTTATCACCAAAAATAACTTTTTAAATATAAAAGATCTATCTTCATGGCATAGCAAACATTTGTTTACCTAACATTTGTTCTTCTCAACTTCCTGTGGATTATCTTCCTCCCCTTTGAAACTCCAGGCCCCTATTCCCTATTGCTTTCTCCTTAGCCCAGAATGATATATAAGCCTCAGTTACCTAACTGCTGAGGAATCTCTCATGTCTTTGTGGGGTTCTCATATGTACAAAATTAAACTAGTTTTTCTCCTGCTAATCTGTTTTATGTTAATTACTAGGCCAGCCAAAAAACCTGAAAGGAAGGAAAACTTTTTCCTCCCAACATAACTAACTTCCACAATACTTTTTCCTATCTTCATAGTTAGGCAGTTTGGAGACCCCAGTTCCCAAGAGAGACTCATTTCTAATAGAAAACACAGATGTAATCCTATTTAATTAAAATCTGAGGTTTCCCCCCAAACATTATGAATACCTCATGCCATTTTCTCAACTAAGATGGTTATCCTGATTTTCAAGGGGAAATTGTGTTGCTTTCACATAATTAATGTGATTGAAAGATGAAGTTAATTTATGACTGGGCTGGAAAACTTACATATTTATCTCTGGAGATACTGGATATATAGTTTGATTTATGGACAAGATAAGGGAAGTAGAGTTAACTGGGTGTCACTGCAAGTCTGAAATTGCCCTGGTGACCCACAAATACAGTTTGCAACAGGTTCCACAGGTTAATAGACACTTTTTGGAAGTAGAAATTTAAATGACCAGGAAATAAATAACAGGTTTTTAAACTTCATTAATAATGGAAATGCAAATTAATTTCACTGTCATATCATGGCAAATCTATAATTGTGCTAAAAAATCTTTCAATATGGACAGTTAGTGAGAAGACAGAACAATGAAAACTTCCATACCCTTAAGTGAAGGGTGTAGATTGGTATCCTCCTCTGTGGAAAATATTTTGAAATTTTCCACTAAGTTTAAAAATAAACATGACAGTGATTATACCCTCAGGAATGCATCCTAATGAAATTTGTGATTCTGTCTATGAGGCTCTGGCTCCGCTACAGAAGACCGCATGCAGATGGCAACATAGTGACCTGTACAGCAATTTCTAAGCCAGTGAGTATATTGATGAAGATCATTGGTGAGGCAACCCTCAAAACTGATCACCCTCAAACTGAACTAGAATATTTCCAAACTCCCAGGAATATTGGATGTGACAAACAAAGTCAATAGTGGCTACCATTATAGGGAAGTAGAACACATGCTGGTGGAACTTGGCTCAACCTGGATCATATACAGAATGAGAATGCTCCATAAAGACAATCAATATACAGAACATAAAGGAAAGTCAATTCAAATGTACATTGTTTCCAACTCTAGAGCTCCTACCAAGCAAAAAAAGGGAGAAAAGTTATGAAGCTGGGTGTTATTGAAAAAATACATTAGCTTTCCTCTTCTGGGATCAGGTTGGGGGGGAAATAAATGACAAAGATTAATAATCAAATAAAACAATCATTATGAGTTAGGAATCAGCTAAAAATTAAGAAGATTATATGTCAATTTAAATGGTTTGGACTTATTCAATTTTAACAAATAATTATTGAACACCTACACATCTAAGAAACAAAACAGAAATGAGGACAACTTGAAGTTAGTAATATTTCAGTGGTCCAGGCGAGAAGTTTGGGGCTTAAAACATGAAAAAAATAAAAGAGATCACAAGAAACATTTTTAAAGGTTGAAATAAATATGGTTTCTTATTTGAATGTATGAGATGTTATATTTAGAAAATAGTTAAATTTGTCAATTTTTAATTTTGTCATTTTTGATCCAAAATTAGCCCCATTTTTCCTCTTTTTGTTTAATTAAAATTTCACTCTTTTATCTTCATAGACTTTGGATTTTAACTGGGTTATATGAGTAAAAGTTTTATTTTTTATTACCTCCTCCAACATTTCAAACAGATATTACCCAAAGGGGAGGAATTCATTGGCTCTTTATGCCTTGAAGGACAAAATTAACTGTACTTGTTTTAAATGAATTTTCTCACTGTTTAACATTACAATAGAGATTTCTCTCCTTGTGATGCTTGAAGGATTTCATTATAATTTTGTAAGATTTCCTCTGGATTCCTTAGGATGCAGTAAGCAATTCCAGTCTATTGAACATAATCACTCTTACAGTAATGATTTCTCAGTTTTAATTTTTTGTAAGGTTGAGGATGAGTATATTCACTACCACCTCCTTAGGAAAGACATAGTGAATAAAAAAATTAAAATAAACATAGAAGACAGGAATATAGACATCAAACTTATGGAAAAGGAGTAGCTTTTTGTGGGAAGTATAATGGGCAAGATCATTTTAATCTCTCTGTTCCTGTCAAGTCTGTTTATCCTCTCAAGTTTATGGTGTATTAAAGTGGGATTGGATTTCTTATACTTTGAAGCTGCCCTGGGACATACCAAATAAAATGAGACACTATTGGGCTTAATTCATATTAAGAGGAGGGAAATGCCTGCATATATAAAGTATGCCCTAAAAATTTTGCCCTTCAGGTAAAGAAAAAAGATGTATTTGAGCAGGTGTCCTTTACTCTACAAAGAGGATTCAAATGACACCTTATCATTGTGCTTTTGCTACACAGGCTGAATTCCTCTATTCCTGCTTCCAAAGCTCCAATTCATTCCAGCAAGAGTTTGAAGGTCAGAGGTTTAGCTCTTGGCTACCTGAGGCCAGGTGCCTTGCTCCCAAAGCATTCCATGAACAATAGTGGCTGCCTTGGCCATGACTCATGACTTCTCTCTTGATCACACTGCTGCCAGCTTCTTTTTTGAGTTTGTTCTAAAATTGAAATCCTTACAGGGGATTGTCCATGCTTGTGCTTCAATTTTCCTTTCAATTCCTTTCTAACAAGATAATGATCAGTGTGAAATTAGGAGATGTGGTGAAAAAGCTGTGATAAAGAACTGCCAAGAAGATAGTAAGACTACATACCCCACCACCACCATCAGATTAATGGCTTAAAACCAGATGAAATAAATTTGATCCATTATGGTTACTAATTTCACTTAAATATATCCCCTAGCCTCATTATATTCTTATTATAATATATTAACATGCTCAATGACACACCCCATGCAGCCCTGATTAGAAACAGAAGCCCATATAAGGACACAAAAAGGCCAAAAGAGCCTTTAAGTCCTTGGTCCAATATAACTTTATAAAAGTATTGTCCCAATTGAGTCCTTTTCTTTTTTCTTTTCTTTTGTTTTGTTTTCTTTTCTTTTCTCTTCTGTTCTCTTCTCTTCTTTTCTTTTCTTTTCAACAATGATATTTAGAACACAATTTGATTTTATTTGGATGAATCAATTTTAATGGTTTACTTATTTGGTTTTTATGGCATAATTTTAAAAAATGATTTATTCTCATTCCCTGAAAACTGAGTGGCTGGAATGGGTGAGTGGTCAAGACTGTCACATGACACATTGTTGTAGCAGCAACATTTGGAGCCTAGTCCCTTAATCACTTTAATCATGATTCCTCCAAATAATGAACATGAGGTGGTGGAATATATTAGAAACCAATATTCTAGCCCATCTTATTGTCTTGGATACCAGTCTCTGCTTACTCCAGGGAAGGGTTGGGTGATTTCAAATAAAGTCCAAAAGCCCAACAGTCAGGGCTCTTCTCATAGAGGCTGACATCTAGCCTCACAAAATATCTGTAAACAACCCCAGAATAAAATTGACAAAAAAAGAGTCTGCACTGCTGCTGCTATGTCTTTCTTTGTAAGTGTCTTCCAATACATTTTCTTGCTAAAGGCCTTGTCAGTATGCTGTCTGGCACAATTTGTTCAATGAGCTAAGCATCTGACAAACAAAACAAAACAAAACAAAACAAAACAAAACAAAAACAGAAAAAAAGGTATAATTTTGATTTATTTACACCAGATGGCTATTGTTACATTGGCTGTTGTCATTTGTAAATTTGACAGTGTAAGGGAAAAGAGGTCAGTGACACTGACTAAATAGTCAGGTATTCATGTTTTAAAAATTCTTGTGACACGCCAGTTGAAAATCACTGTTCTGTGCTCTGGCGAAGTGAAACATACAAGTGAATTCCTTGACTCATCGTGAGTTTGAGAGGCACACTCTTAGCACACTGTGGCTGGAATGATATCCACCCTCATTAAATGGAAACATGGACAGAGAGGCTCACAGTGTCTGATACATGTGACCACTTGATTGTGATATCACATCTTCTTTCCCCATCATGAAGCTGATGAGTTCAGTGAACTCACTTGGCCAAGCTTCCCTGATCAAGGAGACAAATATGATGAAATGTACTGTGTTATGACAAAGACACTGGGATGTAGGGGCTTTCCCATGATTGCTAAGGGGTTTGTTGTTCATGCACCAATCAGTTCACAGCAAATAGAGGATATTAAAGGAGACTATGAACCATCTGGAAGATGAGGACAATGAATATTACAATATTGTACTCTATCCTTTTGAGATTAGAATTGTTAAGTAGTTATTCTGCTGATGTGGCCCCAAGTGAATCACAGGCCAAGGGTCCCCCTGGGACCTTAGAGTTAGGACTTGAATGACAAATCAGAGATAGAGATACTGACTTCCAACACAGACTCCACTGCATACCAATGAAAGCATTGGAAAGATAAATAATTGCCATTAGGATACCCAAACCTTTTGTAATTGTCATTTCATGCCTTCTATCTTCCACAGGTCTGGGAGCAGCTGTCACAAAGACAGCATGCCCCTACAGATGTAGGGGCAAATTGTGTGCCCCTAGTGACTGCGACCCCTGAAGAATTAAATGAACCATTTTTGTAGTGATACAAACACTCTGAATAAAGTTGTTCCTTATAAAATTCATCTTGGCAGTGTTTACAAGTACATTCTTCCCCTATGAGCAGTATCATCTTCAAAAGTATCAAATCTCAGCCTTTTATGTTTAAATGGCCTGGGTTTCTGATGAAACTGAGTGTAACAAATAGAGATTATTCCTTGGGAATAAGTGGTTAGACTGATAAGTAAGGGTTAAGCTTTCAGCACTCCTGCAGGTTGGTCACTCAGAGGGGCAGTTGGTTTCCTGTAGAACACCATGAAAACAGGATATAGATGGCTTATAAATTAAATACTGGAAGAATGTTGAGAAAGTGATCATGTTAACAGTTGATCATGTCATATATGGTAGTAAATTATTTAGTTCTCTGCTATTTCTTCCCCTTTTCTTATTCTCCCATTTCCCACTGACTTCTCAAATTTTTATGTTGCCTTTATTAACCTGTATCCACTTATGTAAGCAAGGACTTCTAGCCTCTTTACATCAACTATTCTATTGCCCTACTTGAATTAGTCTGCTCATCAGAGGTGTAGCCTCAACCCTTGGGACCTAATATATGTTGGTCAGAAGAAAAGGACATTGAGCTTGGACAGCATGAGGAGAAATGTCTAATCTCAGAATTCTGACATGGTGTTGGATCCCAGGGAAAGAAATACTGGATCTCTGTGTATGAGTCCAAAATGTAATGTGTAATGACCTAAAAATCTGCTACTGCTCCAGTCTCCACGAAATTCCACTAATCAGCACAATTCTAGAATATTTGGCATGTGAACTGTCTGGCCATTTTCCCTTACTTAATCCAGAGTAGGAATATCTCAGAAGGCCTTAGAGTCTATCCACACACTGCTATTCCAGACCGCTTTTACATGCCATAGCATTAGCATTATTTTTACACTCATTATTTCTTCAGTATATACGATGCATTTCCAATTATATTATCTTGCTTCTGTTACTATAAATCAAAGCCAACAACTTTTAAGAATTTAATGCCGCTAAACCAAAGGTGAAACTCGGGGATGGAGTCTGTGGGGATGGTCAGAGTGGAGGCTAATAATGGAAGGTGGTAGCTATAGATTTTATGGTTCAGAAATACAGTCACAGGGGGATTCACTATTTTCTTTCAGGAAGAAGAACCTTGCAAACCCTAGAGTTTAATGGTCCTGTGGGAGATGGTCTGGGGGGGGTGGTGTGAAAGCCCATTGCAGCATAACTATAAAAGTTCCTTTGTAGGCATGACAAAATGAAATAAGGAGAGATATTGCTGTAGCCTAAACCTAAGCAAATCATGGGCATGGATAACACAGGTGATGCTACTCAAGGCTGAGCTGTGGAAGTGAGACACCAGACATGAGAAATAAATGACAAACAAGAAACCCCTGAAACAGAAGCTGTGAGAAACACAGGAGTACAAAGTAGGTGTTGTTTGAATATCTCTGGTAGAGTAAAATTGTCCTAATCTCCCTGTAATCTCAAAATTTTTGAAGTATAGATGAAACAGAGTTTTTTTTTTAAAGTACATTTTCTTTCCACCTAGAATTTTTAGAATAATTGCTATAGAAATTTCAACAGAAAATTTGAGAGAGCCCTTGGAAATAAGTTTGTCCTTGGTCTGTCCATCTTACCTGAGTCTCATTTAGCTAAGGGAACCTCTAATTCCAACTTACCCCTAATTCCAATTTACCACACTAGCCAAATATCATGGAAGAAGAAAAATGAGGAACAGTTTGATTTTCCTTTTTTACTCCTCTTCACAAACCTGCTTTCTCTTCCTCCAGAAAGAGGGTTACTAACTTTCCTAAAGCCCTTGTTTCACAGTTTATTTAAGAAGAGAAACTTTAACCACTTTTGTTCATGCTCCAGAGGGCTAAAGAAATATTTCTTCTAGAATTCAAATTGAAGTGCCAACCCATGTCTTAAGGATATTTAGCGTTCATTATTAACTTACATTAAATCATCCCCATGTTGCATTTATGTATCTGCTTAGATGTCACTTTGTTAGCACTTGTATCTCCTATCACTATATCTATACTTATGTATCTACACACATATATACTGTATACATATTTTAAACAATATGTAATATTACAAAGTCAGAGATTTTTGTCTGATTTCCTTGTTATACTTAGCATAATTGTTAATATTTTTGAATGTCTAAATGAATCCATACTTTGAAGGATGGCATATAATCTTCATAATGTTCTGCTGATTATTGCTCCAAATTTATTGTATTCTTTTAACTTAGTTTGGCTTTTTAAATTGTTTGACAATTTGTTTGTTTTTCTATCTGATTCCAAAAGAACAGAGAAGGAATGCCCCCATCAAATGACACCAAGTTAGACCCCTCCTCTTTCCTCCTGCTGGGAGTTCCAGGCCTGGAAGAGATGCACATTTGGATCGGGTTTCCCTTTTGTTCTGTGTACTTGATTGCCCTTTCAGGAAATGTCACTATCCTGTTTGTGATCAAGAATGAACACAGTCTTCATCAGCCCATGTTTTATTTCCTGGCTATGTTAGCTTCCATTGATCTGGGCCTGTCCACATCTACTATCCCCAAGATGTTGGGCATATTCTGGTTTAGTTTAAAAGAGATTAGCTTTGGGGGTTGTGTCACCCAGATGTTCTTCATCCATATATTCACTGCTATGGAGACTGTAGTGTTGGTTGCCATGGCCTTTGATCTCTATGTTGCCATCTGCAACCCTCTGCAGTACAGTCTGATTCTCAGTAACAGAACTATTGGCCTCATCTTTGTGGTGGTGTTTGGTGTCAATTTCATTTTGGTTATCCCTCTGGTGTTTCTCATCTTGAGGCTTCCCTTCTGTGGACATCATATCATCCCTCACACATATTGTGAGCACGTGGGAATTGCTCAGCTGGCCTGTGCCAATATAAAAGTAAACATGATATTTGGATTAATTCTTATATCAATGGTATTTATTGATGTGGTTCTGATTGTCATTTCCTATGTGAGAATACTCCGAGCTTTCTTCCGCCTTCCTTCTCGTGATGCCAGACTCAAGGCATTTAATACATGTGGCTCCCATATCTGTGTTATTCTGGCCTTCTTCACTCCAGCTGTTTTCTCCTTCACGACCCACTGGTTTGGCAGCAATGTCCCCATATACATTCACATTCTCCTGGCCAATTTATATGTTGTTGTTCCACCAGCCCTTAATCCTGTCATCTATGGAGTGAGGACTAAACAGATTAGAGTGTGGGTTTCAAGTATCTTTTTGAAAAAAAGTAGACATAAACTGTCTCAGAGATATTCATTTTAAAGCAGGGAAAAGACAATGTCTTTCTCAATTACAGAATCTTGCCACAAAAAAAGACTCTGCCCTTAGTATTATTTTATTTACAATTTCCCTAGATAGCCCATCTGGAACATATAATGTGATTAATATCGAAACAATCACTGTGAAAACTTATGGGATACCTAAAAGTTTTGAACAATGTAATTATAAGATTTTATCATGATTACTTTCTTATATACCCCTTGTAGAGCAGATTTTACAGATAGGATTGTATGAAATAAAATCCTTCTTTTTATTTGCAGAAAGTTAATTCTACTGGTCACATTACCAAATTTATACACATCCCTACATCAAGGACTATAGTTTTTTAATACTTGCAACAGATTCATCCATTCCTTTCTTACTTGCTTAGTTACTTTTATCCACAATGTTATTGATACTTCATTACACAGCAAGTGTGTCATGTAAATATAAATATAAAAATGTACGTGACATTTTAATGGTTCTATAAAAAGAATTTGGAGAAATTTTGCATGAAATTTTTCCAGAGTCTTCATGTAAATGCAAATCTCCCCATAAGAAACTTACTGTTCAAAGTGAACTGGTCTGTCTGTAATTGTGTATCTATGCAATACTGCAAAACACGGGTAAACAGCAATCTATTAGGTATTAATCAATTTATCTCTATCTTTATTGAAGGGAAGAAATAAAGAGAAAGGGGGAGAGAAAGAGAGAGAGATAGAAAAAGAGAAATTTCATAGAAGCATCAATAGGGTAGGAAAATTAGGTTGCTCAAGAATGAACACCCCTAAGTGGGTGAAATCCTACATATGTTAATTACATTTTCAAAGGTCAAATTTAATGCTATAGATAGTAATTATTCTCAGATTCACAGACTCATCATTTATTACGCATCTTGTAATGTCAAGCCCTTTCAACTTGTATTTCCTCTTTGTGGCTTATTAGATGAGCCTTTGTATTTTACCCATGTTTTGCAGTTTTTGACCAATGAAATACATTTAGTTCATGTTTACCTAATGGTATGTTGTTAAAATAGTAAATGCTTGATAATTAACTTTTTACTTAAAAATATTATCTTCCAAAGAGGACATCAGTTGGCTAGCAGGTACATGAAAAGGTGCTCAGTATCATTAATCATCAGGGAAATGTTAATGAAAACCACAATAAGATATTACCTCACACCAATTAGAATGGCTATTATAAAGAAAAAGAAAGAAAAAGAGAGAGAAAGAAATAACAAATATAGATAAGGATGGGGAAAAAAGGGAACACTTCTGCACTGTTCATAAGAATGCAAATTAGTGCAGCCACTGTGGAAAACAGTATAAATGTTCTTCAAAAATTTAAAAATGAAACTACCACATGATCTAATAATTCTACTTCTGAGTAGTTATCCAAAGGAAATAAAAATACTAACTTGAAAAAATATCTGCACACCCCTATGTTTACTGCAGCATTATTTACAATAGATAAGACACTGAAGCAACCTAAATGTCCCTTGGTGGATAAATCGATACATAAAATGTGGTATACATACAATAGAATATTATTCAGCCATAAAAAAGGAAATTCTGGGGGATGGAAGGGAAAAAAAAAGGAAATTCTGCCATTTTCTATTACACTGATGCACCTTAAGGGCATTATACTAATTGAAATAAGTTAGATAGAGAAATACAAGTACTGTATGATCCCAGTACATGTAGAATCTTAAAAAAACGGAGCACATGGATACAGAAAATAGATTGGTGGTTGCTACAGGGGTGGGTGCTAAATGGGTGGAGGTGGTCAAAAGGTACAAACTTCCAGGTATAAAATAAAGAAGTCATGAGTACATAATGTAAAGCATAGTAAATATAGTTAATAACATTTAGTGTATATTTAAAAGTTGCTAAAAGAGTAATTCTTAAAAGTTCTCATCATAAGAAAAATTGTAATTATGTGGGTGAGGACTGTTAATTAGACTTTTTGTGGTGACTGTTTTACAATATTTACAAATATCAAGGCAATATACACAAGTATTGTGTTGCACACCTGAAACTTATATAATATTATACAATTCTAACTTGATAAAAAATACAAATATACTTTTTTATTGAATGCAGAATATCAGTTTTCTGTATTATAATAAACTACCCCAGACTCCATCAACCACCACAAATTTATTATCTTACAGTTTTAGTAGTTCAGAAGTCCAGCACAGGTCTCACTGGGCTAAAAATCAAGGTGTTGAGAAGGCTGCTTTCAATTCTGGAGCTCTGGAAGAGAACCTCTTTTTTATGTTTTGTAGCACCTGGACCCCCATTCTCCATCTTCAAAGCCAATAATATTATTTATATCTATCTTCTGTACTCACATTTCCCTCTGACTGTCATCTTCTGCCTTCCTTTTCCACTTTTGAGAACCTCTATGGTTACATATTTTTGTTTGTTTGCTTTGTTGATTAAGTTCCACTTATAGGTGAAATTATATGGTGTTTGTTTTTTACTGCCTGGCTTATTTCACTTAGCATAATGCTCTCCAGGTCCATACTTGAACTACAATAAAAATAAATAAGTCACTAAATAAATAAATAAGAGATACTCAATTTTATTGGCTAGAAAATTAATTTTAAAAAAAGACTACAAGTCTATGACATATGATGGAAAGTCAAAAGAAATAGACATAAGAAAGCCTGAGAGAGAGAGAGCACTGAATTTTACATATAAATTCTGCCCACATCTTTGAAGTACACATGTTTGGGGCAAACTCCAAACAACCTAAGTAAAGCTACAAAAGCTGAAGAGGTATTTTAGCTACTACCTATGGGAAGGAAGATACATGAAACTTGAGATCAGCTAAGCTACCTGCCTGAAAAAATTAAATTAATTGAATTCAGAAAACTATGACAGAACCCAGAGTTTCTGCACCAGAACACTGTATTCTGGAAATCATTCACAATTTCCCAAATGCAGTATACAATCTAAAATCATTAGACACACAAAAATAGAAAAACATCACCTATGCCCCCCACAAAAAAGACAATGGAAACTGATAGCAAGGTAAGCCAGATAAAGAGTAGATACAGATTTCAAAGCATCGATAGAACTGCGGATTAGTATGCTAGGTTAAATAAACCAGTCAGAGAAAGACAAATGCTATATGATATCACTTATAGGTGAAATCTAATGAAAAAATAAACTGACAAACAAAATAGAGTCAGAGGCATAGATACATGAAACAACCTGATTGCTGTTAGAGGGAAAGGAGGATGGGTAACTAGATGAAAGAATGATTAATGAAGAGGGAACTCACTGTATGGGTAAAAATATTTGCAAACGATACATCTGATAAAGGGTTAGTTTCCAAAATATATAAAGAGCTTATACAACTCAACATCAGGAAGACAAACACTCTAATTTAAAATATGTGCAAAAGACCTAAACAGACTCATTTCCAAAGATGGCCAATAAATACATTAAAAAATAATCAACATCATTAATTATCAGAGACATGCAAATTAAAATCATGATATATCACCTCACATCTGCTAGAATGGCTATCTTCAATAAGTCAACAAATACAAATGATACCTCAGACAAAGGTTTGATCTCCAAAATATATAAAGGACTCACACAACTCCACTCCAGGAACACAAACAACCCAAATAAAAAATGGGCAAAGGACCTGAACACACACTTCTCCAAGGAGAACATACAGAGGGCCCAGAGACATATGAGAGGATGCTTAGCATCACTAACAATCAGAGAGATGTAAATTAAAACCACAATGAGACACCACTTTACACCAGTCAAAATGGCCATCATAATCAAATCAACAAACAATTGCTGGTGAGGTTGTGGAGAAAAGGGAACCCTAGTACACTGTTGGTGGGAATGCAGACTCATACAGCCACTGTGGAAGACAGCATGGATGTGGAATTTCCACAGAAAACTAAAACTGGAACTGCCTTTTGACCCAGCATTTCCACTGCTGGGATTATACCCTGAGAACCCTGAAACACCAATTCCAAAGAACTTATACACCCAAATGTTCATGGCAGTCCAATTTACAATAGCCAAGTGCTGGAGCAACCTAAGTGCCCATCAGTAAATGAGTGGATCAAAAACCTGTGGTACATTTACATAATGAAATACTATGCAGTGGAAAGAAAGGAGCTCCTACCCTTCATGAAAGCATGGATGGAACTGGAGAACATTATGCCAAGTAAAGTAAGCCAGGTGATGAAAGACAAATATCATATGATGTCACCTATAAGTGGAACTTAATCAACAAAACAAACAAGTGAACAAAATGTAGCCAGAGGCATGGAAATAAAGAACAAACTGACAGTAACTGACAGGGGAAGAGGATATAACAGGGGAAAGAAGGGTTAGGGTCAAATCAAAGAACCTGTATAAAGGGCCATGGACAAAGACAACAGTGAGGGGAGAGGAATACTGAATGTGGGAGGTGGGGGTGGACAGGGAAGGAGAGAGAAGTAGGGGAAAATGGGACAACTGTAATTGAACAATAATATTAAAAAAAAGAAAGTAGAGCATCTTTTCATGTTCACTGGAAATTTGGATATCCTCCTTTATGAAATCTCCACACAAGGCCTTTGCTAATTTTTCCATGTGGTGGTGTTCTTTTTTCTTATCAGATTATAGGAGTCTTTTAAATATTTCATACTACAAGTCATTTGACTTGGCTATTTCTCTCTCTGTTAATGGTATATTTTATTAAATATGGTGGACACACAATACAATATACAGCTGATGTGTTATAGAATTGTACACTTGAAACCTATAAAATTGTATGAACCAATGTCATCTCAATAAATTCAATAAAAATAAAAAATGTTCCTAGTTTTAATATACACTTACTAATCAATATGTTTCCAATAGTGTTAACATGTATATGTGCTTGTGTCTTATTTTAGAATCATTTTTTACTAAAAGGTTATAAAGATATTCTCTTCTTTTCCAGAAATTTTAATGTTTTCCCTTTCAATTTTTTCTTTTGTTTTTTAAAAATATTTTTTTAATTTTTATTGTATTTATTATGGTGACATTGGTTAATAAAATTACATAGGCTTCAGGTGTACAATTCTGTAATACCTCAACTGGATATTGTATTCTGTGTTCTCCACCCCAAGTCAAGTCTCCTTCTATCATCATTTATTCCCCCTTTACCCTCTTCTACTTCCCCCCTCTTTCCTTCCAGTAATCACCACAGTGTTGTCTTTGTCTGAGGGTTTTTCTTCATTTGTTTTGCTTAATCTTTTCAATTTTTTACTCAGTCCTCCAACTTTTCTCCCCTCTGATAGCTGTCAGTCTGTCCTCTATATCTATGAGTCTATTTCTATTTTGTTACCTTATTTTTTTCATTAGATTCCACATATAAGTGAAATCATATGGTCCTTGTCTTTCTCACTGTGTTATTTCACTTTCCATTCATAATTTATTTGGGGAGGATTTTATGAGGTAAGATAAACATCAAAATTCATTACTTTTTCATACAGCTTTCTAATTGATCCAACAATTTTTATTGAAACATCATCTTTTATCACTGTATTGCAATGTTATCTCTGCCATAATTCAGATAAGTGTACACTTGTGGCTATGTTTCTTGGCTCTGTATTCAGTTTCACTGGACTGATTTTTTTCTGTATTTGAACCAAAACCATACTGTCCCAATTGCTATAGCTTTAGAATAAGTCTTATTTTCTGGCAGTGTGAGTGACTATTCAAACTTTGATCTTCAAGAAAAACTTGGCTATTCCTGGAGATATGTATAATATGTGGTCGATGAGTATGATTTCATTCAAGATAGTCTAGATTGTGCCAAAGTAACACCCGCCTCCATCCTGAATTTTAGTGTATTAAAAAAATCAAAGGTTTAATTCTTGTTTATACTACATAAATAATGCAGGGTTTGGTGGTAAGGAAGAACTTTATTGTCGTCACTCTGGGATCTGTTCTGATGAAGGCATCAGAATGTAATATGGCATCATAGTAAAAGACTCAAGGTAGCCCTGGCTCAGTGACTCAGTTTGCTGGAGCATTGTCCTGTGCACCAAAATGTTGTGAGTTCAATTCCCAGTCAGAGCACATAACTAGGTTGTGGGTTCAACAACCAGTCTGTTGGCAGTAAGGGCAGCAACCCATCTGTGTTTCTCCCCTTCTCTCTCCCTCCCTTTCTCTTTTGAATCAGTATGGGCAAGGAATTTAAAAAATTATAAGTAACAAATAAATCCTCAGGATAGACAACAGCAGGAAGAAAGAAAATGGAGAAGCATACAATCACTCTTAAATGTTTCTTCTCAGAATTGACACTGGTCAGATTTCTTCTACAAATATTTCATTTGCCATAGCAAATCCCATGGCCAAATTTAATTGCCAGAGTCTGGACACATAATTCTGCCATGTTCCTGAAAGAAAGAGAAAACTGGAAATGCCAGTAAGCACAAGTAATGTCTAATTTAAGTGGGCCAAACAAATATTTTTTTAATTTTCATTTTCTGATTACTAAAACATATATTTGCAAGTTGTATATTCTTTCTCAAAAGCCTTCAGAAAACTTTTCCTTACTGTGATTATTTTATCCAAGGCTCACATTGCTATAGATAGTGATATTAACTTTTACATTTATTTATATCTGAATATTATATTATTTTTATCTATAAACATAATGATAGCTAATCTTTGTTATCTATTATGATGAATAAAGCTTTCTTACCTTATCTAAAGTCAGAAGGCTTTGAATATACAGGAAATCTTCATTTAATTTGTCTGATGTGTGTTTATTAGATTTTGGTCTCTTAGATTTTCTCAATAGAAAAAAACCCTGTAGGCTATAGATATTTTTAAGCAAATATGATATATAAATATCAATGCTGCCCTACTTACAACATTTTGCTAGATTTAACTACAAGATTTTATAGGTAATATCTCATATTTCTTATGATATTTATGACCATGCATTAGAATTTCCATGCTTATAAACAGATAAAAATCAAAAGTTTTAAGTGAAGTAAAAGAGATAGTATAACTCTGGCAGACTCCCTTGAACATGGTTCCAAATAACACATCCTTTATGAACTAGGTCCATAATTTTCCACATGATTATTTTAGAAAGTGAAAAGAAGTCAAACACACTTCTAGTTTTGTATGGCTATCTTCAATATATTGGCCCAGTACTTGGAATATTTATTGAATATTAATAAAAGGTTTCTAAAATGCTCTATCCAAATATATATTAATATGCAATCCTACAGCATAATGTGCTTAGCCTTAATAGCCTAATTTCCCCAAGTTTCTTTTTTCCCCTTTCTTTGTTTTTATTGTTGTTCAGTTACAGTTGTCCCAGTTTTCCCCCATTGCTCTTCCCTGCCCTGCCCATCCCCTTCTCCCTCAGTCAGTCCTTACCCTTTTGTCCATTACCATGGGTCCCTTATACATGTTCTTTGATGACCCTTTCCCCCTTCTTTTCTCCATTATCCTTCTTACAACATAGGATTTTCTCTTTTCATCAGCCTATCACCAAACAGCCAGGGTCAACTTAGCACATGTAGAATTAAATTACCACTCATTTAATTAATATAGCTTTTATAATTTTGTATGATTATTCTTTGCTCTCCTTATTTAATTTTTAAATGTATACCATCTTCTGTTTTTCTAGGCGCCAGAGGCCAAAATTTGATAATTTGTTGTGGAGATTTTTATGACCCATAGCTTATGCAAATGAAAATGCAAATAGTAAGAGTAACCAAATTATAGAATTCACATAAAATACATATGTTAATATAAGTAAATTATTTAGATCAGTATATGCTAGTGAGTTAAATAATATTACTCTTATTATTTTGATAACCCTGTCACAAAAACTTTCTGCAATCCCTGAACAAATTTTATTCTGTTGCTTTGATATTTCCTCTGGTGATTTAGAAACTGGTCTAATTTAAAAACTACCCTACTTAGTAATCTACCTCTTACTACTAGCTGAATTTTCAGAAATGAGCAGACTCACTTAACAATCCAAAATGTCAATTTATCATCTGAAAATGTCTGACTATAGTAACTACACTATATAGCTATCTCGAGTATCAAACAATATAAATATAAGCATTTTATAAATGATGCAAACCTTAAAATTATAATATTATAATCAATACATTTATTATTATTCTTAAAATTAAAGGATTATAGAAATTATATTTTTCGCCCTGGCTGGCGTAGCTCAGTGCGTTGAGTGCAGGCTGTGAATCAAAGTGTCGCAGGTTCGATTCCCAGTCAGGGTACATGCCTGGGTTGCAGGCCATGACCCCCAGCAACCGCACATTGATGACTCTCTCTCTGTCTCTCTCTCTCTCTCCCCCCCCTTCTCTCTCTAAAAATAAATAAATAAAATCTTTTTAAAAAAAAGAAATTATATTTTCACTCAAGGAAGTATTTGACTTTGCACCCTCTCTCCTTTTTAGCCCTTCTAATGAGCATATAGAAAAAATATGAATGTGAAGTCATTCTAATACCACCAATGTTTAACTATCTTTTAAAAAAATCCTCAAAACAGTCTCCCTAATCTGCTTGGTCCTTACCCCATAGATTACAGGATTGAAGGCTGGTGGAACTACCACATATAGATTGGCTAAGAGGATGTGGATATATTGGGGGACATTGTGGCCAAAGCGATGTGTCAAGAAAGAAAAAAATGCCGGTGTGAAAAAGGCTAAGATTACACCAATGTGAGAGCCACAGGTGTTGAGGGCTTTGAACCGAGCCTCCCAAGAAGGCAGGCAAAAGACTGCATAGAGGATCCTGGCATAGGAGAGAATAATTAGGAGCACATCCAATAATAAAAGAGAAATGTTGCCAAGGCCAAACAATATATTCACTTTAATGCTATCACAGGCCAGACGGGCAATGCCCATGTGCTCACAGTAGGTATGAGGGATGATGTGATGCCCACAGAAGGGCAGCCTCAGTAGAAGAAACACCAGTGGGGCCACCATGCACAGGCTCCGCAGAATAGCAAAGCCTGCAATAATGCTAATGACTTTGCTGGTGAGTATCATGGTATAGCGAAGGGGTTTACAAATGGCAATGTAGCGGTCAAATGCCATGGCCACCAACACAATGCTCTCCATAGCAGTAAAGAAGTGGATGAAGAACATCTGGGAAAGACAGCTTTCAAAAGAGATCTTCCTGAGGCTGAACCAGAAGATACCCAGCATTTTGGGGATGGTGGCTGTGGACAGGCCCAAGTCAATGGAGTCCAACATGGCCAGGAAGTAGTACATGGGCTCATGGAGACTATGCTCAGTCTGGATCACAAACAGGACAGCAGCATTCCCCAGGAGTGCAACAAGATACAGGAATAGAAAGGGGAATCCAATCCAAATATGCACATCTTCTAGCCCTGGGATGCCCAGCAAAAGGAATGAAGAAGGATGGAGCTGGGTGTCATTAGGGATAGGCATTCTTTCTGCCACAGGTGGCTGTCATGTGTATCAGAGACAGTTATTGACTTCTCTTAGTGAGTCTTGCTCCAATTCTTTTTTTTCTCAGTCTCCTGGCAAAAAGCAAAATAACTTTGTAATATTCATGTTTTCCCACTCAATGTCATCAAAACTTTCTGCAATCCTTACCTGAACATCAGAGGGCACTAGGAATTGAGTCAGTCTCACTCTTCCCCACATCATTACCATTCATAAAAGGTTGAACAAGGACAGAGAGGTGAAGAATGTCAATCAAGTTGATACTCAAAGTAAGGAGTAGGAATAATAAAGGATTTGTTTTGTGTACCTTGTGGTTTTACACACATTGCACTTAAGGTACATGAAAAGTACTTTAGCATATGGAATCCAACCCATTCTCTTGTTGGAAAAATTGAGGACCATTCATATATGCATTATGTACATATATATCTATACATAAATATGTATAGATTTGTGTGTATATATGTATATATATTTGACAATGCATATATTTCTATTTCATTCTAAAATCAGAGGTCACAAACTTACTTTTAATTATTCATGCACCTAAAACTACTTCACACATACAAATTCTCAGAAAACAATGATTCAAAAATGAATGAGTCAGAGGAAAGTCATAGCAACATCCAGCATACCCTAGATAATTATTACCATAGCTTCTATCTTTACTAAATACTCAAAGTCTTCTTTATTTAAAATATTTTGGATTGTGAATAAAGACAAGAAAATAGAGACATTCTGCACAAAGACTTGAGTTAGAGTCAAGTTGGATTTGATTTATAAAATTTTATAAATTGAAATAGTTTCTTCTTTCATTCAATAAACAAAATTTTACGTGCATCTAAAAAGCTATCTTGGGCCATTGGATGCCGCTGAGTAAGCATCGTTGAAGTTCCCTCTTCTGCAGTCATCATGGCTAAGTCAGAGTCTCCCAAAGAGCTGGAACAGCTATGGAAAGTCTTTATCAGAAGTTTGAGATTTGAAGCAACAGATGAGAGTCTGAGGAGCCATTTTGAGCAGCAGGGAATGCTCATAGACTGTGTGGTGATGAGACACCCAAACACCAAGTGCTCCAGAGGCTTCGGATTTGTCACGTATGCCACTGTGGAGGAGCTGGAGGCAGCCATGAATGCAAGGCCACACAAGGTGGATGGAAGAGTTGTGGAACCTAAGAGGGCTGTCTCAAGAGAACATTCTCAAACACTGAGTGTGCACTTAACTGTGAAAAAGATTTTTGCTGGTGGTATTAAAGAAGACACTGACGAACATCACCTAAGAGATTATTTTGAACAGTATGGGAAAATTGAAGTGATTGAAATCATGACTGATCGACGCAGTGGCAAAAAGAGAGGCTTTGCTTTTGTAACCGTTGATGACCATTACTGTAGATAAGATTGTCATTCAGAAATACCATATTGTACATGGCCACAATTGTGAAGTAAGGAAAGCCCTATCTAAGCAAGAGATAGGGCTGGTGGCCCTAGGGATGGCTAGTGCTTCATCCAGTCAAAGAGTTTGAAGTGGTTCTGGAAACTTCTGAGGTGGTCATGGAGGTGGTTTTGGTGGGAATGACAATTTGGTCATGGAGGAAACTTCAGAAGTCAATATGGCTTTGGTGGTAGCCATGGTGGTGGTAGATATGGTGGCAGTGGGAATGGCTATAATGGAATTCATAATGATGGTGGTTATGGAGGTGGTGGCCTTGGTTACTCTGGAGGAAGAAGAGGCTATGGAAGTGGTGGACAGGGTTATGGGAACCAGGGCAGTGGCTATGGCAGGAGTGGCAGCTATGGTAGCCATAACAACAGAGGAGGTGGAGGCAGCTTTGGCAGTGGTAGTGGAAGCAATTTTGGAGGTGGCAGAAGCTATGATGTTTTTGGCAATTACAACAATCAATCTTCAAATTTTGGACCCATGAAAGGAGGAAACTTTGGAGGCAGAAACTCTGGCCCTATGGTGGTGGAAGCCAATACTTTGCCAAACCACAAAACCAAGATGGCTATGGTGGTTCCAGTACCAGCAGTAGTTATGGCAGTTGCAGAGGGTTTTAATTACTACCAGGAAACAAAGCTTATCAGGAGAGGAGAGCCAGAGAAGTGATAGGAAAGCTACAAGTTAGAACAGACTTGTGAACTCAGCCAAGCACAGTAGTGGCAGGACTAGCTGCTACAAAGAAGACATGTTTAGACAATACTCATGTGAATGGACAAAAAACTCAAGTACTGTATTTGTGACTAATTCTATAACAGGTTATTTTAGTTTCTGTTCTGTGGAAAGTGTAAAGCATTCCAACAAAAGGTTTTTAATGTAGTTTTTCTTTTCTTTTTGCACCCATACTGTTGATTGCTAAATGTAATAGTCTGATCATGACACTGAATAAACGTGTCTTTTTAAAAATTAAAAATTAAAAAAAATAAAAAGCCATCTTGGTAAGTTTAATCAGAGATACCTAAAGAGTTCCTAATTTTTTTAGCTCTACTGTACTCAAGTCCTTCTAACCCTGCTTACACATGGAAAATGGAGTATATCCTTGGATACACTTAAGATTAGAGTTCTGCAAAGCTGTCCTCTATCACATTCTTGATATATTTTTGAATGTCTCCTTTAAGTACCAATTGAAAAGGAATTTATTAAATGATTCATAATAGGGTAAATAGTTTGTATGACAAAATGCTGAGTTTATTTTTCCTGAGCTAGTATTTTAAGACAATAAAGAAAGGAAAGGTGTTTTTAATTGATGATCTTTCTAAGTTGAAACAATTTTGAAAACAGTGTGGAAATGATAGTGTCTGGGGCCACATGCCTGGATATTGGGAGAGTTCATACTGAGTAATACCCAACAGGCACAGATGAAGAGAAACAGCACTATAGCCTCCTTTAATCCAGGATAGGAACAGCCTGTAGCAAAGAATATGGCCCATCTGGGGCCTACTAGGTACAGCAGAAAAAAAGAGATAATTTGAGATGTTAGATACAAATTTAGATAGAAAATTTAAATAATACTTGATGAACATTCTCACAATGCATTGTGGGAGACAGAAATAAAAATATGAGATCAGAATAAAATGTTGCATGATGGTATAACAATACAGAAAATACTATGGATATGGATTAGGACAAAAGGAACTTAATGTAGGGTATCTACAGATCAAAAACAAGTACATTTTTACAAAGAAGCACAGGAAGTCTATTGCAAGAAGACTCACGTGTGTGTTTTGAGAACAGGAACCAAAATTACCATGGGCCTTACCTTGAAGGGAGAGTTCCTGGGTTTAAAACTTAGACTCTGTGACCTGTACAACCTTCTCTGGATTCTGGAGATCACTGGCTCTGTCTCTGAGTGAAAACTCTCTGAGGCACTCAGTGACCTAGAGCATGCAATGGCAGAATTACTATGGTTTTATCCACAGAGGAAAGCCCTTTCCTATTCTCAGCTCTGATTTTCCAGATGTGTCACCCAGAACTGGCACCCACCTAAGTTCTTAAACAGCCACACTTCCAAAGCAGTTACCAATGAGCAAACCAACCAGTTACTTACTCATTTCATAAGTATAAACCAATCTATCCCATTAACATATATTCATAGACCCTCAAAACTTTGCCAGGTACAGTGACGAGACTGATCCCAGCATCTTCTCTTTGAGACCATGATTTCTAATGTCCAGAAAAGGTCTCATATCAGACAGCCATTTTCTCATGTATCATGTCTCATGTATCATGTCTCATGTATCATGTTACTTGTTACCTTACCATATTTCACACCACCACCTCACCTTGCCCTATGTTCTTTAACACCATGTCATGTCTTGTACCTGATAACCATTAACAAGATAAGATTCTTTATAACACTGGTGGGCAATCAAAGGTAATTACTTTTCACCTAGGGTATATTTGGCAATGTGTAGAAATATTTTTGGTTATTACCATCTGAGGGAAGTGTTACTGATGTCTAGTGGGAAGATGCCATGGATGCTGCTAAACTCCTGCAATGCACAGGAAACGCCCCATATAACAAAGAATAGTCTGACCCAAAATGTCAGTAATACCAATGTTGAAAAACCTGCTTTACTCCTTTTCATCTTATCTCTGTCTAATTTTACTTAAAGTAGTATAATGCCTTATACTACTAGGAAATGGCCTGAGCTATCCACTACCTTATTTCTCAGCTACCTTCTCACCTGCATCTTGGGCCCTATTAAAATAAAACAAATGTAAAAATCTATACTAGTATTTGCAGAAATACTTCATTATTTATTCATTCATGAATTTCTTGTTCAAAAACTTACTTGTTTTTCTCATTTACTAGGCTTGGGAATGTGTTTGGTATCAGGAAAGCACAGTCCTTGATCTCTTGAAGTTCACATTTGATACCTAGTATAAAGGTGAAAAACTGTAGCTAATTTGATACAGAGTTTCTTTCTGCATCTTGTGGGACTATGGATGCAAAATGATAGGAAGAAAGATATCCTGATAGATGGATAAGAAATAGGTAAATATAGATGATATAGATAGATGATTAGATAGTGAATACATATGTACAGGAATGTAAGTATTCATGATTCATAGTTCATGAGTATAAAATTTATAATGCCCAAAGCTTGTCTATGTATTATTTATCATTTCTCCAATGCTGTGTTATACATTCACTTTTCTTCCCTCACTCAATTCTAACTTAGCATGAACTGTTTCCCTATTTCCTATGCTATTTCAAACATCCCTAACCATGGATAACAGAGTTTTACCTTGCTTTCCAAATGTTTCTGAGAGGATGGACTTTGAAAACATCATCTGACATCTCTCCTGGTCCAAAATTTGCTGACAAGGAACAGGCATTTATACTTACACAGTAGCCCTGCTTCCAGTGGGATGGGGACTGTAGTCTCCCTGGGTCCTTGAGGCATAGAGTAAGAGATATTCACTAGAGAGTTCTCCCTCCCTACACTGGCACTATAGGACAAGTGTCTGCTCTTTTTTTTTTCCTCTTGAGACTGTATCTTTTCTGCCTTCCTAACTAAAATCCTAAGTTCATGATTAATGCCTGAGCTATTGAAATGATTATATGGCTTCTTCTTTAAGGAAATACCCCACCAGTCTCCTGTTTTGTTCTACATCATCTCTGCTGTAGCTTAAATCTGATATGCCTATAATTCCTTGCCTTACTCTTTAGGTATGAACTATTTAGGTAAAAAAAAAAAAAAAAAAAAACAGTATGCAACCAAAAATGTGGTGTAATGATTCAAGATTCTGGAGAGAAAGAAGTTCAATAAGGTGAGCCTAACTTTTTACTTATTATTACCCCACCAGATGTTTAATGATTTGGGGGGAAAGAAAAGAGACTGATGATGAGAGAAGAGTGAGGCCACTCTGATGCAGCAACACTGCAAAGTTTAGCTTCAGATAAGAGTCTTAGGTGACCCCAGGCCCCAAACATATAAGTAAAGAGACTAGGTTTGGATCATGTACCCTGCTTACTGCAGTTTCCAAGTTGTTTAAATCAATCTCATCCATTTGAGCCACCCCAACTGAGACACTGTGTTTTGTACAGAAAGTGAGAGCCTTCCTTGGTAAGCTTGTCCTAAATTCATGGCATATTTAATTTGTAAGCATGATAAAGTATCTGATTTGTTGTTTTACTCTATTAAGTTTTGAAGTTTCTTATACACAAGTACAAAATAAAGAGAAAATTTTCTACCTTGAATTATGTTTCACCTTAATGAAAGCCAAAACATGTGTCATTGGTTTGAGAGCCATGCACAGAGATGGCTTGTGGGTCTTAAGGAGACTTAAAGTGACAGCAGAAGAAAAGTGAGAAAGACAGAATTGAGCACTTAAGAAAAGGGGATGCTTTCTACAGAGACATAGAAAGTTTGGTCAAGCTGTTGCCTTCAACAACATGGAAAACAGAAAAAAATCATAATGGATTGTGATTTAGCTAAAGTGATCAGCAGGCTGAATGTCAAAAGTGTCCAATAGTTTCTTCTATCTAGACATAATAAAAATTGGATAGAGACAAATGAGTGAAGATTGAATTATTTGGTTTTCAAAACATTTGAAGGTGTTTTTGTACACTAACAATGAAATATCAGAAACACAAATTAAGGGGGGAAATCCCATTTGCTACAGCAATAATAACAAAAAAAAAATAAAGAAACTAAGAATAAACCTAACCAAGGAGGTAAAAGACCTGTAGTCAGAAGACTATACAACACTGAAGAAAGAAATTAAGGAAGACACAAATGGGAGCATATACCATGTTCATGGATTGGAAGAATTAACATCTTCAAAATGTCCATACTACTCAAAGCAATTTATAGGTTCAACACAATCCATATTAAAATATCAATGGCATATGTCACAGATATAGAACAAACATTTCAGAAGTTTATATACAAACATAAATGACCCTAAATTGCCTCAGCAACTTTGAGAAAGAAGGACAAAGTGGGAGGGATCATAATACCTGACATCAAACTATATTACAAAGTCACTGTAATCAAAACAGTATGGCACTGGCTTAAGAACAGACACATGGATCAATGGAACAGAATAGAGAGCCCAGAAATAAACCCAAGTCTCTATGGCAAATTCATATTGGACAAAAGGGGCATAAGCATAAAATGGAGTCAAAATACCCTCTTCAACAAATGCTGTTGGTAGATTTGGACAGCTACATGAAAAAAAGGAATCTTGACCACTAACTTAACACCATACACAAAAATAAACTCAAGATGGATAAAGACTTAAATATAAGTCATGATACCATAAAAATCCTAGAGGAGAACATAGGCAGGAAAATTTCAGTTATTTCACTCATGATATTTTCACCACTATGTCCCCTAGAGCATGGGATATAAAGGAGAAAATAAACAAACAAGACATCAATAAACTAAAAAGCTTCTGCACAATTAAAGAATACATCAGCAAAATGAAAAGGGAACCAAATATATGGGGAAATGTATTTGCCAATGATACCTCAGGCAAGGGTTTGATCTCCAAAATATATAAAGAATCCATATGACTCCACACCAAGAAGACAAAATATCCAATTAAAAAATGGGCAAAAGACCTGAACAGACACTTCTCCAAGGAGGACATACAGAGGGCTTAGATATATATGAAAGGATGCGCAACATCACTAGCCATCAGAGACATGCAAATTAAAACCACGATGAGATACCACTTCACACCAGTCAGAATGTCCATCATATACAAGTCAACAAACAACAAGTGTTGGAGAGGTTGTGGAGAAAAGCAAACCCTGGTACACTGGTGGTGGGAATGCAGACAGGTGCAGCCACTGTGGAAAACAGTATGAAATTTTCTCAAAAAAACTGAAAGTAGTACTACCTTTTGACTTGGTAATTCCATTGCTGGGACTATTCCCTAAGAATCCTGAAACACCAGTTCAAAAGAACCTATGCACCCCAATGTTCATAACAGCACAATTTACAATAGCCATGTGCTGTAAACAGCCTAAGTGCCCATCAGTAAATGAATGAGTCAATGATCTCACCTATAGGTGGAACCTAATCAACAAAACAAAGAAGTAAGCAAAATATAACCAGGAACCTTGAAATAAAGAGCAAAGTGGTGGTAACTAGAAGGGAGATGGGAGGGGATAACAGGAAAAGAAGGGGAAGAGTCATCAAGGAACAAGTATAAAGAACCCATGAGCAAAGCCAAAGTAGGGTAGGATTGAGGGTGGGAGGTGGGTGTGTAGGGCAGGGGAGAGTGGTGGAGAGAAACTGGATACAACTGTACTTGAACCACAATAATACCCCTCCCCAGAAATAAACTGGTATATTTACACAATGGAATACTACATAGCAGAAAGAAAGGAGGAGCTACTACCCTTTGCAATAGCATGGAGGGCACAGAAGAGTATGATGCTAAGTGAAATAAGCCAGGAATTGAAGGACAAATACCATATAATCTCACCTATAAGCAGAACCTAATCAAAAAAACAAGCAAGCAAAATAGAACCAGAGACATGGAAATAAAGAATAAACTGACAGTGACCAGAGGTGAGGGGGAAGGGATAATGGGGGAAAGAAGGGAAAGGGTCATCAAGGAACATATATAAAGGACCCATGGACAAACACAACAAAAAGGGGAAGATTGAATGTGTAAGGTGGTGAGTGGGTAGGGCAGGGAAAATGGAAATAAATGTGATTGAACAAGAATAAAATCTTTTTAAAAAATAAATAAATAAAAAATGAAAAGCTATATAAAGTAGCCAGAATGCTTTTTAAAATTTATTTCTTTTTATTTTTGATGCTTTTTTAAAGATTTTATTTATTTAGTTTTTAAACTTTTAAAATTATTTTACTGTTGTTCAAATACAGTTGTCTTCATTTACCCACCACCAGTCCCCACCACCCCAGACATCTCCACCTACCTCCCCGGCTTCCATCCCTCCTTGTTTTTGTCCATGTGCCCTTTATAGCTGTTCCTGAAAAACACTTCCCACCTTTCTCCCCATTATCCTCTCCCACCTTCCACCTGATTATTGTCAAATTTTTCTTAATTTCAACGTCTCTGGTTATATTTTGCTTGCTTGTTTGTTTTGTTGATTAGGTTCCACTTAAAAGTGAAATCATATGGTATTTGTCCCTCACTGCCTGGCTTATTTCACTTAGCATAATGCTCTCCAGTTCCATTCATGCTGTCTCGAATGGTAGAAGCTCCTTCTTTCTTTCTACTCAGTAGTATTCCATTGTGTAAATGTACCATTTTTTTGATCCATTCATTTAATGATGGGCTCTTAGGTTGCTTCTAGCATTTGGCTATTGTAAATTGTGCTGCTATGAACATTGGGGTGCATAGGTTCTTTTGAATTGTCGTTTCAGGATTCTTAGGGTAAAATACCACCAGCAGTGGAATTGCTGGGTCAAAAGGTAGTTCCATTTTTAGTTTTCTGAGGAAATTGCATACTGTTTTCCACAGTGGCTGCACCTATCTGCATTCCCACCACCAGTGTAATAGGGTTCCCTTTTCTCCACAACCTCTCCAGCACTTGTTTGTTGATTTGTTTATTACAGACATTCTGATTGGTGTAAAGACCACTTGACACCAGATCCTACTCTGGTTTTAATTTGCATGTCTCTGATGGCTAGTGATGTTGTGCATCCTTTCATATATATCTGGGCCCTCTGTATGTCCTCTGTGGAGAAGTGTCTGCTCAGCTCCTTTACCTATTTTTTAATTGGGTTGTTTGTCTTCCTGCAGTGGAGCTGTGTGAGTTCTGTACATATTTTGGAAATAAAACCCTTGTCCAAGGTATCAGTGGCCAATGTTTTCCCATATATTTGGTTTCCTTTTCATGTTGCTTATGTTTTCTTTAGCCATGCAGAAGCTTTTTAATTTGATGAAGTCCCATTTGTTTATTCTTTCCTTTATGCCCCTTCGCCTAGGGAATGTATTGGTGAAAATATTGCTGGGTGCAGTATCTGACATTTTCCTGCCTATGTTTTCCTCTAGAACTTTTATGGTGTCAGAAATTGTATTTAAATTTTTTATCCATCTTGAGTTTATTTCTGTGTATGGTATGAGTTGGTGGTCGAGTTTCACAAGGAGCTGCCCAGATCCCCCAACATCATTTGCTGAAGAGGCCATTTTTGCTCTATTTTATGCTTATGGACCTTTTGTCAAACATTAATTGACCAAAGAGGCATAAGTTTATTTCTGGGATCTCTATTCTGTTCAATTGGTCCATTGTGAATTCAATACACAATGTTTATTGATGAATTATGAAGAAGACTTTTATGTACTTATTGACTGTTAATGTGTTTTAAAATACATATACAACATTTCTCTATTTTCAATTGAGTAATTTGACTCATTTTACAATTAAGTTATTATTGTTTATATATTTTGATGTAAATTCTTTATCATACACATGATATATAAATATTTTCTCCCAGACTGTAGCTTACTTTACCATTTTATTATTAGTCTTTGGAATAAAATATTATTTTAATTTTAATAAAGTCCAATTAATCATTCAAAATATTTCCTTGCTATTGTAGTCTTATCTATAAAATCTTGTGACCAATATTACAATTTATTTTTAAAATATACTTTTGGTTCTTTAATCCTTTGATCAATTGTACGTTAATCTTCTCTATGGTTTAAAGTAATGGTCTAAATCCATCTTTTAGGATGAAGGTACAGAATGTCTCAATCCAATATTATCATTAATGTACATATTATTAACTTTAGATAATAAAACCTGCAACTCAAAGATAATTAATGTTATTGGTCTCAATATTTTTCTTTGTCTTCCTTCTTTTCTACTTGGTTAGTCATAAGCAATGTACTTTTTACAGGGCAGGAAACAAGAGTTCTATTTAGAACTTCCAAGATCTCTGACTGCTTAGCTATCTGTCTTGAGGAAAATCCTCATAACTCTCTCTCTAATCTGCTTGGTCCTTACCCCATAGATTACAGGATTGAGGGCTGGTGGAACTACCACATATAGATTTGCCAAGACAATGTGGGCATATCGGGGGATAGTGTGGCCAAAGCGATGTGTCAAGAAAGAAAAAAAGGCAGGTACAAAAAATGCTAAGATAACACCAATGTGTGAGCCACAGGTGTTGAGGGCTTTGAACCGAGCCTCCCAAGAAGGCAGGCAAAAGACTGCATAAAGGATCCTGGCATAGGAGAGAATAATTAGGAGCACATCCAATAATAAAAGAGAAATGTTGCCAAGGCCAAACAATATATTCACTTTAATGCTATCACAGGCCAGACGGGCAATGCCCATGTGCTCACAGTAGGTATGAGGGATGATGTGATGCCCACAGAAGGGCAGCCTCAGTAGAAGAAACACCAGTGGGGCCACCATGCACAGGCTCCGCAGAATAGCAAAGCCTGCAATAATGCTAATGACTTTGCTGGTGAGTATCATGGTATAGCGAAGGGGTTTACAAATGGCAATGTAGCGGTCAAATGCCATGGCCACCAACACAATGCTCTCCATAACAGTAAAGAAGTGGATGAAGAACATCTGGGAAAGACAGCTTTCAAAAGAGATCTTCCTGAGGCTGAACCAGAAGATACCCAGCATTTTGGGGATGGTGGCTGTGGACAGCCCCAAGTCAATGGAGTCCAACATGGCCAGGAAGTAGTACATGGGCTCATGGAGACTATGCTCAGTCTGGATCACAAACAGGACAGCAGCATTCCCCAGGAGTGCAACAAGATACAGGAATAGAAAGGGGAATCCAATCCAAACATGCACATCTTCTAGCCCTGGGATGCCCAGCAAAAGGAATGAAGAAGGATGGAGCTGGGTGTCATTAGGGATAGACATTCTTTCTGCCACAGGTGGCTGTCGTGTGTATCAGAGATAATTATTGACTTCTCTTAGTGATTCTTGCTCCAATTCTTTTTTTCTCAGTCTCCTAGCAAAAAGCAAAATAACTTTGTAATATTCATGTTTTCCTACTCAACGTCATCAAAACTTTCTGCAATCCTTACCTGAACATCAGAGGGCACTAGGAATCGAGTCAGTCTCACTCTTCCCCACATCATTACCATTCATAAAAGGTTGAACAAGAACAGAGAGGTGAAGAATGTCAATCAAGCTGATACTCAAAGTAAGGAGTAGGAATAATAAAGGATTTGTTTTGTGTATCTTGTGATGTTATACATATTGCTTTTATTGCACAGAAAAAATACCCGAGCATATGGAATCAGACCCATTTTCTATTGGAAAAATTGATGACCATTTATATATGCTCATGTACGTATATATCTATGCATAAGTATGTATAGATTTGTATGTATATATGTATATACATTTGACAGTATGTATACCTCTATATTATTCTAAAATCAGAAGCCCCAAACTTAGCTGTTGAGCTTCTCAGAAACAATTATTGACTTCCCATTAGTGGCTCCTGCTCCTCTATCCATTTGACCTGATTCCTGACAGAACACAAAAAAGCATTTTAATCCCCTTTTGTTCCTATTCAGAAAGGAGTTTAAACAATGATTTTTTTCAACAACACTGTTTTATACTTAAAATCTTTTGAGGGACTAATCTTAAATATTCTGATAAAAAAATGAATCTATACATTGCTTTGGGTAGTATGGACACTGATGATATTAATTCTTCCAATACATAAACACAGTATATGCTTCCATTTATTTGTGTCCTCCTTAATTTCTTTCTTCAGTGTTGTGTAGTTTTCTGAGTAAAGGTTTTTACCTCCTTGGTTAGGTTTATTCCTATGTATTTTTCTTGTTGCTATAGCAAATGGGACTTTTTTCCTGATTTCTGTTTCTGATATTTTGTTATTGATGTACAAAAATGCCTTCAATTTCTGAATACTGACTTTGTATCCTATTGTTTTGTCAAATCCACTTATTAGGTCAAGCAGTATTTTTGTGAAGTCTATAGAGTTTTCTATGTACACTAATCTGTCATCTGCAAATAGTGACAATTTTACTGCGTCCTTTTCAAGTTGGATGCCTTTTATTTCTTTTTCTTCTCTGATAGCTGTGGCTAGAACTTTCAATGCTATGTTGAATAGAAGTGGTAAAAGCAGTCATCCTTGTCTTGTTCCTGATCTTGGAAAACTTTTGGTGGGAATGCAGATTGTTGTAGCCAGTGTAGAAAACAGTATGAAATTTCCTCAGAAAAGTAAAAATGGAACTGCCTTTTGACCTGGCAATCCCTGCTGGGATTATATGCTAAGAATCCTGACACACCAATTGAAAAGCACCTATGTAGCTCAGTGTTCATAGCAGCACAATTTACAATAGGCAAGTGCTGGAAACAACATAAGTGCCCATCAGTAAATGAATGGATCAAAAAGCAGTGCTACATTTACACTATGGAATACTACACAGCAGAAAGAAAAAAGGAGTTACTACCCTTTGCAACGGCATGGATGAATCTGGAGAACATTATGCTAAGTGAAATAAGCCAGGTGGTGAAAAACAAATACTCATAATCTCACCTGTAAGTGGAACCTAATCAACAAAACAAACAAGCAAGCAAAGTATAACCAAAGATATTGAAACAAGGAACAAACTGACAGTAACCAGAGGGGAGGGGACTAGGGAATTATTGGGGAAATGGGGGGAAGGGCCACATGGACAAAGCTAAAGGGGTAGGATTGAGGATGGGAGGCATTGAGTGGTCAGGGGGAATGGAGACAATTGTACCTGAACAAAAATAAAATATAAATAGATTAATAAATAAATAAATAAATAAGTAGGAAAAAGGAAATGATACTTATGTGATGTGACAGGAATGATAGCTAAAACTATGTTGGTAATCATTTTGTAATGTAGAAATTTATTAATTCAATATATTCTACACATTGAACTTATATAAGATTAGGTGTAAATTATATCTCGATTCTTTTAAAAAATGAAGGAAAAAAGATTAAATGCACTCTTCACATTCTGCTAGCCTCTTCTGAACATCATGTAGAACCAAGAATACAGCCAGGCTACCCTGATACCTCTTTCTTTGATAACATAACAATCTATATAAGGAAGAGTAGACAGAAGAATAGTCTTCTCACATTAATGGAGATTAAAACTCTGGAGTATAGCCATAAATAAATGGAAAGAATAAATTTGATATATGATAGTATTCCACATATTTTTTGCTTAATGTCCATTAAGATTTCATTGGTATTAGTAATCTAAACTATTCTCCTATTAGGAAATCTAAAAACTCCAAAATGTAGAGTGCATATTACTGTGTGCATGAGTGCATGTGTGTGTGTACGTTTATGCACTTTTATGTGTGTCTGTGAATACTAGATAGCCTGATTCTTAGAGAAGAATAAATGATTTATCTTTGTTTATTCATATGCCTGAAAAATTTCTGCCACATAAGAGTTCTCAGTTTAAAAATGTATAAATGGATTGGTTGACTAAGAAGAGACAGAACAGCTAGCAATTTTATAAAATTAATAACAGTTTAAATCATAATTTTCATCTGGAAAAATAGTTCCATCAGATTTAGGAGACCAGTAATAATAAGAAGAGATAATTGACAAATGATATTTTGTAGTTATGGTAAAATATGAATTGAGAGATCACCTTAATCTAGATAAGCGTGCCATTTAGAAAGTTCATAAGTAATCACATCCAGTAAAGAAATTGTCCAGATATAAGTCAGGTGGAAGAGGGAGACTAAATATTATGGGCTAGGCAACTTTCTAATGTATTTATGCTTTTTATTCATGGGGAGAGGGAAGAATCATTTAGGATATGCTAAAATTTAGTTCTCACCAAGATTCTATTTTAGTTGTCACATCTTTATGTATGAAAAGATGAATTATCAAGTAATTTTGTGTTATAGCACTCATCCAGAATATGTGGAAATTCTGAATTTATAGTAATTTAAACATCTGACGCAAATGGGGAGAAGCTTATTGCTGTATAATTTATTTGGGAAAACTAGTCATACCAAAGATGTTACAGTGGTTGAATGCAATGTGCACAATTATGCAGAAAGCTTTGATTCAAATTTAGGAAAACTTGGGTGTTGGGGGAAGTCAGGGTTAAGAGCCTTCCATCAGATATAAAAAGTAAGAACATCCTCCTTTAAACTCATGTCAAGGGAAATGCCTTTCTAACTGTGCACATTTGAAACCTGTGATGATCAGCAATAATGAGAGATAATTTCACAACTTGGAAAATTCTATCAGGAACTGTATATTATGTATATGCCTTTGTATGTGTAGAGTTGGACTGCTAGGGTTGGGAAAGAAACAACTGAAAGTTCTCAATTTTGTAATTTGAAAATTATCAAAGACAATATTGTATCTTTAGTGAAGAATATATAACTTAAGTGGAGAAGTGACTCCTCTATGTATCAGAATTTATTTAGCAATTTGAATAAAAAATCTCCTCAGTCAAAGAGATGACTGAGTAGCAAGGGAGATAAAATTCTAAAGATGATATTTGAAAATTGTATTGTAAGTACTATGTAGAAGTATGCACACTGTTGTAGGTGAAGAGGTGGGTCAACAAAAATTCCAGGGAAGAGGTTAGGCTAATACTAAGACAAAGAAGAAAATTAATTTTATTCTAGGTGGAATGAAGAGCAAGAACAAAGTGAAAATAAAAGCATAGTGACCAGTCAAGACATGAAAAGGAAATCTGTCATCCTCTCAATGACCTCATCCGGAAATTCAGTAGATTGATGACCAGACTCAACTGTCTGGTGTCTTGATCACTCTTAGTGTTTCATAACAGCAGAAACTTTTAAAATAAAACATGGTTACACTGCAAGAATATCAACTTATTCCATTTCTTTATGTTCATTTTCTAGGAGGGCTTGAAAATTGGTACTTCCCTCCTCTCTGAGAGAACATTTCCAGTCGGTAAACATTTATAAAGTAACCAATCATGAATCACTCTATAATGTATACTGACCTATTTATTTCAACTTATATTCATATATCCAATCTCTACTGGGGTTATCAATAAGACTTGGTCCTTCATACCTATCTGACCTCCTACCTGTTAGGTGCTACCTGGGGTTAAGTATATACAGCTATCCAGCAGTCATTTCCTCAATGTGGTATCTTCTCACTCTATGCTATTCCACCAACCCCTACCACACATCAAATACCCACATTCCCATTTCCTTCAACTGATGATCATAAGAGGAAGATATAATGTATGCTTTCTTTCTCACCCTTGCTTAATCTGAAGTCTCATGGCCATCCATTCATCTTTTTATCAGATGGTTCAACATCTTAGACTTAGGTCTTATTTTCACAAAAGTCTATCCCTCAGGGCCATGTTTCATGATTTGCTTACTAATAACTTCATCATTCAAAGCATTTTTTATCACCTTTACTATACTTAACACAGTTCTAGAAAATAGAGAAAATTAGTTCTTGTTTTCCATCTCTTCATTTACATCTGTGTGCCTACACACAAGGTTAGAAATGATACCTACATTGATACTGGGTATATTGGTGTATCTCCTTTCATATCAGCTTTCACCTTTTCATTTGTATGTAAGGTTATGCACAGTCATAGGTCTAATACAGGTAGATAAAAGTGTAGTTTCAGGAGCTGATGAGTATGCATTCTCTCTTCATCTTGTTTGCCTTTTGCCTTATTTTCACTTTTGCTTCATCTCTCCCTACTATCTTGGTATAAGATTACAACCTTTTGCTATTTTTACAACCTAACCATAATATGACTTACCTTGGTCTCCAAATCTCTAAGAAAACTCCATTAACATTTTCTTGCCATGCCCTTTATTATGCCGAACAGAAGGTATTTATGCTTTTATTACAATTCTACTTCCCCCAGGGATGAAAACTAATAGTGTCTTAAAGATACAGTCTCAGAGAACTGTCTTTATCTAATCTATCTGGAAGTTCTCAGGAAATTCCCTCTCACAGGATGCATCTTTATTTGTTCTGACTCAAAACTCACTGACTGTGGACAGCCTTTTCCCTGGGCTATTAATCAAAACAATCAACAGAAATTGTTTAACATAGTAACTTTTTGAAGAGAGGATGAGAGTTGGAACTAGGAACAGACTGACCAAATAACTTTTTATTGTTGTTGAAGTACAGTTTCTCCATTTTACCCTCTCCACTCCCCCTGTTCTACCCATCCCTCCTTCCCACCCTTAATCCTACCCTCTTAGGCTTTGCCCATGGGTCCTTTATACATGTTCCTTGACTGACTAAAAATGTAAAAGCATTGACTGGTGTGGCTGAGTTGGTTGGGTGTTGTTCCCTAAAACAAAAGGTCATAGGTACAATTCCTAGTCAGAGCACATGTTTGGGTTGCTTGTTCTGTCCCCAGTTGGAGCATGTACAGTAGGCAACTGATTGATGTTTCTCTCTCACATAAATATTTCTCTCTCACATGAATGTTTCTCTCTCTCTCTTTCTCCCTCCCTTCTCCTCTCTCTAAAAACAAATAAATAAAAAATCTTTAAAAAAAAACTTAAAAGACAAACTTAAGGAATAAATTGATCACACAGAATTAAGCGACACACATGTAAATGACTATACATGGGTCCAGTGAAGATGTGAGAAATCTCTAATCTGCCATTTCTGGTTGACTTTGAGGGAATAATATTAAAATATTGAGTGTGGCTCATTCTACTAAAAATATATGGTAAATTCAAAAAGTTGTTTCACACACACAGAGTGAGGTTTGTTGTTTATGTTATAGAATGTACATTTTTGTTGAAAATTTTTGAGTGGCATTGGTTAATAAAATCATACAAATTTTAGGCATATAATTCTATAATACATCATCTGTATATTATATGTTCACTATCCCAAGTCAATACTCCTTCCATCACCATTTATCCCCTTTTTACTCTCGTCTACCTCCCATGCTGTCCATCTTATAATCATCATAGTGTTTTCTCTATGAGCTCTTTTCTTTGCTAATCCCTTCACATTTCCTACCCTGTACATATGTTTAATAAGAAAACTTCAGAAAAATCTCTCTAAGTCTATAGATAAAAATTCTCAACAAAATTTTAGCAAACCAAATCCAACATCATATTAAAAAGGATTATATACCATGACCAAGTGTGATGGTCTCAGGAACACAAGGTTTGTTCAATATAACAGAATCAATTGATGCATTATATAACAGTAATAAGATGAAGGGTAAAAAAACATGATCCTCTCAACTGATGCAGAAAAATGAACAAAATCTAGCTCTGTTTTGTGATTAAAAAAAACACTAAACAAACTAGAAATATAAGAAAACTCATTTAACATGATAAAGGGTGTTTATGGATAAAAACATCTACAGTTCATCTCATATTCAGTGATGAGATTGAAAACTTCCTAAATCACAGACAGGAAAAGGTTGTCTGCTTTCACCTCTGCTATTTAACATTGTATTAGAAGTTCAAGCTAGAACAATTAGGCAAGAAAAAGTCACTCAAATTAAGAAAAAAGAAGCAAACTATCCCTATTTGTGGATGACACAATCTTATATATTAAAATTCACAAAAAATATTAGAGCTAATAAACAAGTTGAACAAAATTACACAAGATCAACATACAGAAATTAGTTGTATTTCTATATACCAGCTATAATCAATCTGAAAAAAATGAAAAAACAATTTTATTTACAGCAGCACCAAAAATAATAAATATTTTGGAATAAAGTTAACCAAGGAAGTGTAAGATTTATATACTAAGAGCTATGAAACACTGCTGAAGTAAATTTTAAAATACTTAAATAAGTGGAAAGTTATCCTGTGTTCATGGATTAGAAGACTTAATGCTGTTGAAAATTCTCCCCAAAGTGACCTATGTACTCAATGTAATCCTTATCAAAATTTTAATGTCCCTCTTTGCAGAAAAGGAAAAGCTGATTCTAAAATTCATGTGGAATAGCAAGGGGCCCTGAATAACCAAAACAATCTTTAAAATAAAAAAACAGAGTTAGAAGACTAACACTTTTTTACTTCAAAACTTATTACAAAACTATAGTGTTCAAAAAAAAATACTGGCATAGCAATTGACTTTCAAAAGAATGTAATAAGATTGTGACTTGAGAAATAAATCCATATGTGTATGGTTAATAATTTTTGACAAGGGTGCCATGATCTTTCACTGGGGAAAACAATATTCTCAAAATGGTCATTTTATCCACATAAAAAAATAAAGCTAGAACCTTAACTCATACCATATACAAAAAATAACTCAAAATAGATCAAAGGCTTATTTATAAAAATTGAAAAAATAAAACTCTTAGAGTAAAATATAGGAGTATATCTTCACGACACCAAAATCAGCAATGATTTCTTATATTGGACAACAAATGCAAAGCAATGAAAGAAAAAATACATAAATTAACCTTCATCAGAATTAAAAATTTGTGTGAATCAAATGACACTATCAAGAGAGTGTTAAGGCATAGATAATGGGAGATAATCTGAAGATAATATATCTGATATTAGTCACCAGAATAAAGAAATCTTATAACTTAACAACGTAAAGACAAATAATTCAATCTAAAAAAAATCAGCAAAGAATTGAGTAGACATTTATTTAAAGATATATCAAAAGACTATCATGCCCATGAAAAAATGCTTAACATCATTAGTTATTAAAGACATGCAAATCAAAAACTCAATTAAATACCATTTGGCACCCACTAGAATGGATTGGATTGGAAATAATGAAAATCAACAAGTGTTAGGACATAGAGAAATGGGGGCCCGCATATGTTGCTGGTGGAAACGTAAGTCAATGCAGGCACCATGGAAAACACTTCTTCAAAAAGTTAAGGATGGAATTACCATATGATCCAAAAATTCCACTTTGTGGTATATATACCTAAAAGAACTAAAAACTGATGTTCAAACAAACCTTGTACAATCAGGTTCACAGCAGCACTATTGACAATAACCAAAGTATGAAAACAACCCAAATGTCCACTAACTGACATAGCAGAAAAATTAACTATCCTTACAATAAAATATTGGTTGGCCATAAAAGAAATGAAGTGCCGACATATGCTACAACAAGCAAACAACTTAGAAACAGTACGCTAAGTGAAAGAAGCTAAGTACAAAAAGGCCATATGATTCCATTTATATGAAATATCCAGAATAAATTCATAGAGGCTGAAATAAGATTAGTAGTTTTCATGAACTAGATAGAGAAAAGATGATTTGCTTTTCATCTTTTGCTTTGGGATGATTGCTTAATGTGTATAGGGTTTTCTTTTGGAGCAATGAAAATATTTTAAAACTAAATAGTGGTGATAATTGCACAATATTTTGAATGTATTAAGTGCCACTGAACTGTAAACTTTCAAATTGTTAAAAATGGTCAGTTTTGTGTTATGCAAGGTCTGTGTGGGAAAAGTCTGACCATCGTTAATATAACAAGAATGGTGTGCAACATACATGTAACCTGGCAGTCAAGAGAGTGGACTGAAATGTGCTATGTGAACAATGACAACTTCACTGTGCTAGTCAGCAGGGGCAATAAATGCTGTTGAGTGAGCATGTACACTGTGTGACCATCACATTCAAAATGATTGAGCAAGTAGAGCAATGAATCTGCATCAAATGCAGAGCTTGAACATTCCTTCCTGGAAACTATTCAGATGATTCAGAAGGCTGCAGCTATGGGCACCTGGTAATTGGCAGCTTCATCATGCCTACTCCTGCATCACATCTTGTGCAGAGTTTTTTGGTGAAACATAAAAGCACCCAGGTGACTCAACTCCCCTACAGTCCAGATTTGGCACCTTGCAACTTCTGGTTCTTCCCAAAACTAAAATCACATTTGAAAGGGAAGACATTTCAGACTATGAATGAGATTCAGGGAAATACAACAGGATAGCCGATGGTGATTGGGATAACTATGTGAGGTCCCAAGGTGCCCCCTTTGAAGAGGACTGAGGTATCATTGTCCTTTGTATAATGTTGCTTGTATCTTGTATCTTCTTCAACAAATGTCTCTATTTTTCATACTGTGTGGCTGGATACTTTCTGGACAGGTCATGTATATATTTTATCACAATAAAAAAGTTGATGGTTATATAAATGTATGACAGAGCCCAATGGGTTAGTGCAAGCAATTCATACACTAAAACAGAGATGGATAAGGAAGAAGTAGAAAGATACAATGTGACCTGTCATAATATTATGTGAAATAAAAACTAAAAATTGACCAAGTAGCAGGCAGCAAGTTTCACTGAGATTTCCCTAGAGCTACTCCCTAGCTGGTGCTATGACCAAAGGGAATTTCTATTCATTTCATTTTAATTTCAATACCTTAGACTCTGATACCTGGAGACTTCATTACAAATTCTCCCTCAACACATACACACAAATACATTTTTTACCACCTCTTAGGGTGTGTTAAGGCTTTGTTATAAGATATATATATATATATGGTACAGCATGTTCTGTGTTAACATGATATATATTTTTTTTCAAGAACTTAATTCACAGCTGCTACATGACTTCCTAAGACAGAAGACAAGAAATTTGGTAAGTATTTTTGATCAGTGAGTCTATGCAGAGTGTGCTTAGGATTGGAATTTGGATTCACAGAAATTGAGTTAAGACCTAGAGTATTGGGGTAGGGAATAAAATGGCACAGATCATTAGTCTTGGGAGATGCAGCAGAAAGACTAAGATGTGAAGAATTGGGGGAAAATATCTGCTGGACACCTATGATATTTCACATATATAACCTCATTTATCCCACTCAATAACAGTTTGAGGTAAATAGTACTATGCTTATTCCTAAATGAAACTGAAACACAGAACATGATGTACCATATTTTGCCACGTATAACACACACTTTTTTGCCCAAATTTTTGAGGGAAAAATAAGGGTGTGCATTATACATAAGTATAATGAATACATACCATGGGTATATTAATGGGTATAATAATCCCATGAATAATGGGGTACAAAAACATGGATGCGCATTATACATGGCAAAATATGGTAACTTACCTAAGGTCAAGGCCAGGAAGAATAGGATCAGGACTGCATTCTATGCCACAATCCCAGTAATATTAAATACTGTATGCTTGTGATTCTTTTTCCTACACATGCTACTGCCTTCACAGTGAGAGACACAAATTGGAAAAAAAGCCATAGTAGGCAAATAAAGATAGATAATGTGTTGAGTCAGCACTCCCTTATACTTACTGAACACATTGCACAGATATTTAAAAAGGTACAATATGGTGACCAGCTGTTGATATCTCTCCATGCTTCATATTTCAAAGGGATTAATCTGAATCCACATTTAATTATTGGAAGAGCTGAATTTATGGCCAATGCCATGGCCCAAGATGAGGCATGTGATGAAAAGCATAGTTATAGCAATATTAAAAAATTTCTTTAGAACTAAATGTGTACATCTGTTATAAAGAACTTGGCATTGCCCAGAAAGCATACTTGGCCTTTGGCCTTTATTATAGGATTTTAGGTGGTATTGGCTACTCTAGGTCCTTTCATTCTTCCCATCCCTTATTTTTCTTTCTCCCTCCTTTCACTATTTCCACTGACAAGTTTACTAAAACAGGTCCTGATCAGTGTCACAAAGCCTAGTTTCAAACTAATTTTAAATTTTGTTTATTTTCTATTTGTTATTAAATTTATTGGGGTAACATTGGTTAATAAGATAATGATTCTGCGTATTAGCTTTGTAAGCATTGGGAAGTCAATTAACTTATCCAAACCTTTCTCTTCCACAAACCAGATACCAAGCAGAACTTGTGCCATGGATTAGTAGGGAGAAATACACAATATATGCAAATAATGGTTAAAAAAAGTCTGAAAAATAGTAGGTACCTAATTAATTAGAACTATTATTAATATTGTGCTGGTGGTTATTATTACTATCAATTTTATTTATCTCCTTTTTTAATTTCATTTTAATCATTGCTCAAGTACAGTTTTCTCCCATTTACTCCCATTCCAGCCCACCCACCCAACCCTCCCCTTTTCCCCCCCATTACCCCCCACCCCTAGTTTTTGTCCATGTGTCCTCCAAATTTGTTCCTGTAAACCCTACCCATTCCCCCCTGAAATTTTCTCTTCTCTCCCCTAATGGTATTTATATCTTGAGGAAGAGGAGAATTAATGTATTTAGTTTGAACTAAATAATTTTCAGAGAGACAGCATTAGCTTCTACGCTTCATTTGAGAAGCAATACTGGGATTATTTATGGAGAACTAGAAAAGGAAAAAGAATCCAAGGCCTTCAGAGAAATAATATCAGTTGTTTGGGAATGTTTAATTTTTTATCTCTATTGAATTTATCAGGGTAACAGTTAATAAAATTATATAAGTTTCAGTGGTACAATTCTATAATACACCATCTGCATAGTGTATTGTGTATTTACCACCACAAGTCAAGTCTCCTTCTAGCACTATTTATCCCCTCTTTACTGTCTTCTAACTCCCCTCACCCTGCTTTCCCTCTGATAATCACCATACTATTGTCCTTGTCTATAGGTTTGCTTTGCTTAATCCCTTCACTTTTTCAATGAGCCTGCCAACATCTCTTCCTTCTAAGAGCTGTCAGTCTTTTCTCTGTATCTATGAGTCTGTTTCTAGTTTGTCTGTTAGTTTATTTTGTTACTTAGATTCCACATATAAGTAAAATCATATGGTACTTGTCTTTCTCTGACAGTCTCATTTCACTTTGCATAATACTCTCTAGGTCCATCCACATTAACACAAGAAGTAAGATTTCCTTACTTTTTATAGCTATGTAGTATTCCATTATGTAACTGTACCATAGCCTTTTTATTAACTTTTATTGATTTATTGTGGTGGCATTTTATTTTTAATTTTTGTAGATCTAACAGTGGACAAATTGTCCAGTGGGAACCAACAATCCTTTAATAAGGACATCTCAATCAGCCTGCAGAAGAATGTCTTCTTCCAATGTCACTGAATACCACCCTTCTTCATTCCTGTTGCTGGGGATTCCAGGGTTGGAAATTGCACAAATCTGGCTTGGCTTTCCCTTCTGTGTAGTGTATCTGATTGCTCTTGTTGGAAATATCATTATTCTCTTTGTTATCTGGACTGATCACAGCCTTCACCAACCCATGTTCTACTTTTTAGCCATGCTGTCAGTAATTGACCTGAGTCTCTCTACTGTTACCATCCCTAAAATGCTGAGTATCTTTTGGTTCAAGCTTCAGGAGCTGTGCTTTGGGTGCTGTGTTGCTCAAGTCTTTTTTATCCACTTTTTTACAGTCATGGAGAGCATTGTACTTCTTACCATGGGTTTTGATCGTTATGTGGCTATTTGTAACCCACTCAGATACCGCATGATCCTCACGAACAGAGTCATTGGTGTGATTGCTCTGGTGGTAGTTCTAAGAAGTTTATGCATGATTGCTCCCATTGTTTTTCTCCTTCTAAGGCTACCTTACTGTGGACATAGAATCATCCCTCACACTTATTGTGAGCACATGGGAGTCGCACGTCTAGCTTGTGCCAGTATTAGAACCAATATCTACTATGGTCTTGCTAATATTTCTATCTTGTTTCTGGATGTGCTTCTGATCATTACCTCCTATGCTAGGATTTTATACACTGTCTTCCACCTCCCTTCCCAGGATGCCCGCTTAAAGGCTCTAAATACTTGCAGCTCCCATATCTGTATCATCTTGGTGTTCTTTGGTCCAGCTCTCTTCTCCTTCCTCACTCATCGTTTTGGCCAGAATATTCCCAAGTATATCCATATCCTTCTAGCTAATCTCTATGTGGTCATCCCCCCTGCCCTCAACCCAGTCATTTATGGGATCAGGACCAAGCAGATCCAGAAGCGGGTACAGAGCCTTTTTCTTAGAAAAAAATGAGAAGTAACTGATTCTAGTTATGGAAGTATAAAGTCTGAGCAGACTTAAATTTGTAATAAAATTAATAAACTAGAACCTACCCAGTCTTCTCCCATACCTCCCCATAGAAGTTCTCAAAATGAGGGTCTGCTCTGGGCATCCCCCTTCTCCTAAGCCTCAGGTTTCAGACTTCAGCACATAATGTACACATATTTAAAAACTACTGTCTGCCTGTTTTGGTCTCTTGGGTGATAACTGGCCCAAGTTTGGCCGTTTTGGCAGTAGATGGGCCAGGAGGAAAGGATTAAGAGAAATTACTTCCATAGCTACAAAGGGTGAAAGGCTGTTTGTCCCTAAGCTAGAGTTGCCTGGTTAGCCCAAGAAAAAGCCACAGCTTTCTGGCCATCTTAGGTCAGGATTGCCAGGTTTCTACTCCTGCCTTCCACTCTTTAACCTTTCTCTTCTGTTCTGGGCAGTAGAATAGCAATCTCCCCACCTACCCTACCCTCTGTGTCCCACAGGCAGTAGCATGGTGCAGCAAAGTCCAATTTGACACAGCACCACATGTTAAAGTTTTTATTTTTCTAAATACCAACACAATTTTGCTGAAGTTACAATTTTAGAAAATTAGCTGGGCCTCAAAACTGCTCCCAGCTTTTTTCAGGTGCACCTGGATCTCCACAATCTCTCAGGGCTGCCTGCATTTCTCCCAGAACTTGGGCATGGGCAGAGGCCCCCTGGGGTACATAGAACCCAAGAGAGTCTGTGGTACAGTCCTGTACTCCTTCAATATTGTGTATAATAGCCTCTCTCTACCCTTGTCTCCAAACTCCCTTTTGCCTTCCTCAGGTTTGATATCTGGGAGCTTTGATTATCCAGAGGAAATTAAATATTTTTATATCAAATTATATTATAATAAATATCACCAAAAGCTTTCTTTAAAAAATTTATTTTACCAGAATTAATTGTGAAAGATATATATTTCTTGTATTATATATATAATTGGCTATACTTGTTAGAGATGTGTGTTTTTGTGCATCTGAATGTATACCTGCAATGATATTCATTATTGACCTCTGGCATAAAATGTTATACAAGAGAAATTTTCAAAGAGAAGCACTTGATTCACTGAAGGAAGAATTTAGCATTAATCAACAAAACAAACAAGTGAGCAAAATAGAACAAGAGACAGGAAAATAAAGAACAAACTGACAGTGATGGGGGGAGGGGATAATGGGGGAAAGGAGAAGGGTCAAGTAAAGGAACATGTATAAAGGACCCATGGCCAAAGCCAAAGGCTGAGGGATTGAATATGGAAGGTGAGGGGTGGGTAGAGCAGGAGAGAGTAGTGGGGGGAAATGGGACAACTGTTACTAATGATGGAGGGAAGGAAGGAAGGAAGGAAGGAAGGAAGGAAGGAAGGAAGGAAGGAAGGAAGAAGTAGGTAGGTAAAGGGAGAAAGAAAGACTGTATGATGTTCTAGATTTCTTACATACAGAGGTTCAACTAGAAGTCACATAGCCAATGACAACTATGAAGAAAAATGCAGCCCTGGTTGGCATGGCTCAGTTGGTTGAGCATCATCCCACAGAGTGAAAGGTTGCCAGTTTGATTCCTGGTTAAGGCACATGCCTGGTTGTGGGCTGGGTCCTGGGTTGGGTACATGTGGTAGGCAATAATTTATGTTTCTCACACATTAATATTTCTCTCCCTCCAATTCCCCTCTCTAAAAATATAAATAAATAAAATCTTTTTAAAAATGCAAAAAGTGTCTATAAATAATACAAATAATAAAGTACTGCCTAAAAATGAATAGTATGATTTTTACTGAAGTGTATACAAGCAGAAGATGGGAATTAGGCTCGTTTGGGTTTTTTTTTCTTTCTATGCTCTCATTTCTGATTCTATGAAGTTTTTCATAAGCCTGCTTCTCATTTTATACACTCTCATTCTTGAACTAGTAAATTTAATATTGTGTCTTCTGTGATGGCCATTTTTTTCTTGGAGTTTAAAAAATGCTTGTGGAACAAATGAAAATTATATGTGAAATTAAATTGATTATTATAAAAACTTGTGAACATGTTAGTTCTTATTGTTTCTCCAGCCCATGTCCCCCCACAGAAACAAATATTTGGCAACCATTCAAGGACAACAATGTCTGTTGGAGCTTTGAAATCCAGGTGGGAGATTGTAAACCCCATGTAGAGCCCATGGTGGAGAATGACTGCTTTGAGAAGGGAGCCAATAGCAAATTAGTTGACAGTGGTCCTGCCTACACACTGGACACAGCCCTGTCCCCTGTGAACTCAGCTCCAGTCCCACTTGTATGTGGTCCTGTCAATAGCTGCTCCTACCAAGGATCCCAGGAGGTGCTATGCCCATCTGTGCCCCCTATAACAGGCAACAACCTGAAACCTGACAGTGATCCCTAAAACAGTCTTATGACCTGATTCCAGTCTCACTCTACCACACACCAGAGGCAGTTCTGCCTAAATAGAGACCATCCCAAAGACTCAATGGGAGCACGCTCAGAGACCTATCTGCACTCATCTGCAGCCCTGGTAACAAGTCTGCCAGCTGTGGAATGACTGCAAACCAGATGGTAGTCTTGATACTATTCCAGCTCTACCCAATCTTGATCTCAGAGGTAGTCCCATCAGTTCAGGGACCCAGCAGGAAAAGGACTTTACCTGTTGATACCAGGTTAAGAACCAGAAGTGGGATGTCTGTTCCTTCAAATACACATACCAACCCAAAGCTACATGGATCACAAAGAATCAGACACACATAACACCAGCAAAGGAAACTAATAAAACTCCAATAACTGATCTTAAAGAAGGGGACATCCATCAACTATTTGACAAGGAATCCAAAATAATCATCTTAAAGCTCAGTACACTACAAGAAGAAAAAAAAAACAGTCAACTAAACACAATCAGTGAAACAATATGTGTATGAAATGAGAAGTCTAACAAAGGAATAGATATAAAAATAAGCCAACCAGAAATCCTGAAGCTTAACAATATCCTGACTAAACAGAAAAATTCAATAAAGATAAAGAATGTGGTCTATATGTGCAATGGAATATTATTCAGCCTTTAAGAAAAAGAAAATCCTGCCATTGCAACAACATGAATGAACTTGAGGATATTATACTAAATGAAATGTCAGTCAAATAAAGACAAATTGCATAATCACTCATACAGAGAACAAACTATTGTTGCCAGAGGGGAGAGGGGTTAGAGGGTTGGGTGAATGGATTATGAAGTACAAGTTTGCAGTTAAAAATAGTAATAGAGATGTAAAGTACAGCATAGGGAATATAGTCAATAATATTGTAATAACTATATATGGTGTCAGGTAGATACTAGACTAACCGGGGGGTTACTTTATAAATTAGATAATGTCTAATCACCATGCTGTATACCTGAAACTAATATAGGGGTTGAGAAAAGTGGGTTTACAGTTCAGTATATGGAAAATAATACAATAATTAGTAAGTAATAATACAAGAATAAACTCTGTATTTCACATACAACTGTAAAACTACTTTTGCCCTCTGCTGTCAATTGTAATTTAAATTTTTTAGTTAAAATATATATACTGCATAATCTCCGTTTTATTTGGATTCTTTAAAAAAAAACTCAACTTACAGTAACAGAAAGTAGAATGATGGTTATCAGAGGCTGTGGCATGAAGAGAAAGGGGAGGTGGTGTCAAGGGCCAAGGGAATGGGGATCATGGGAAGTTTACTGGGTGGGTACAGAGTTTCAGTTTCTGCAAAATAAAACAAGTTCTGGAGATGGATGGTGGCCATGGTTGTACAAAAATAAGTACACTTATTACTACTGAACTATACACTTAAAAATGGTTAGGACAGTAAATTATATGTTAAATGTACTCTACCAAATAAAAAATTGAGAAAAATGGTAAAGACAGAAACACTAAGCCAAAGAGGAAAATGTGCATGTCATAACTGCAGTCCACACAGATATGAGGATACATGAGACACAGACATCAGATCTAGCTGGCTTGTACAGAATACCACCACGGAGGCCATGGTAACTGAGTCCAAGTTGAAGGAAAGTGGAAAGGAGCAGCAGTTATTTCATACGTAGAATCTTTGATCAACAAAGACAGGGTAGTATTTTAAAGAGGAATGAAATAGAATTAAAATTTAAAAGGTTGATTGGGTATTAACTAAGAGACTTTGATAAGAATGGTGTTTATATTTTATTACATAAAACCTATTGTGTACAATGGAGAAATGAAGGTCATAGGAAAGAATTTTAAGAGATTAGATCATATGAGTCTTGATTTGTGAAGGTAAATGTTGGCACAGTGGGGAGGAGGTATACCATGAGGGAGTGACCAGAAACCAGGGAATAGATTTCTCATTAATTGAAGAGAGAAATAATTAAAATGATAACATATCAGATGTAACTAGACTCTCTTTTGGACCATAGATCACATTATCTTCTCTCTCATGACAACTTGAAATTGTCTGAACTTAAAAGTAAAAAATAACTGGAAAAGAAAAGAGGATTAAGAGGTAGAACTTTCAGTTAAAAAACAAGTCACAGAATCAGGAATATAGTCAAAAATGTTGCAGTAACTATGCACAGTGACAGATGGTTACTAGACTTATTGTGGTGATCACTTCATGAGGTATATATATAAATGTTGAATCACTATGTTATATATCTGAAACTAACATAATATTGTATGTCAACTATATTTAAAAATAAAAATTAAAAAAACTGATTGTCTTGTGCATTCAATTGTCCCTTGGTCTTTTTCTATTTGTATTTAGGAAAACCACAATTTATGGCATATCCTATTACTAGCAGGTCTACTCCATCATTATCCAGGAAGAGAAACTCTAGGAAAACTCTAGGCTTTGAGCTCTACTTGAATTTTGTTTTCTCATGAGAATGTGGAGTTTTCATTACTGTCTGCCAAATGAGCTAAAGCACAGAAAAGCCCTTCTCCAAAGAATTTATCTGTTTATTATTAGTTATAGATTGGAGAGGAGAATTGTACTGAGTTGGAAGAAAATTGATACTATTATCTACAGGTACAAACACTTAAAAAAAGTATTGTCACAGGGTCTAATTGTGTCTATTTCAGGGGTCTTCTTCAACTTTTGAAACTATAGTTGTTACAATGATAAACTGCATCAGGATTCACTTCTTTATATTAAACAAAGCAGAAGAGTTGCTAAGGAGTTCCCTAAAAAGTCATACTTTGAAGACTTAATGGTATAAACTTAATAGTTTTATGACTTCTAAAGGAGAGATAATTGATACCATCCCCCATACAGATTCCTTTCCCTTTGGGAAATTTCTCTTCCTAACAGCTCATGAGATGTCCCCTCCCCTGAGCTACAAAGTTACATCTAGTTTACTGACATTTTTCTGCAGATGTAATAGAGAGGAACAATGAGTTAGATGAACTTAATGACCAATGAGTCCATGTATATGCCCAGAGGACTCTGAAGGTTAAGCTCAGGGATTCTGGGACACGCTTAGACTTAGGGATACCATCATTTCACTATAAAGGTTTTCTCCATGTAGCAGGACAAATTTGGGACCCAGACGCTTGAATGGGCTTGGGTGACCATGTTGAGCACCTGAACTTATGCTGTGATATTGTTCTAAGTGAGCACTGGGAGAGGAAATATTGGAAAGGTAAAGATGCATGGGTAGAGGAGATGAGACACTGAAGAGAAGAGGATAAGTAAATGAGGATAGAAGGGGAGAGTGGCTCCCCTTTGCTGAGAAGTGATCCACAGCACTACTCTCCATTCTTTTCACAAACAAATACGCAGAGCACATGTGATTGGAACCGACATCAGCAGGTGAGCACAGTGATGTACCACAAGTAATTCTCTCTCTCTCTCTCTCTCTCTCTCGTACACAGGCATACACACTAACACACAGCTCACTTAGTATATTCTTCATGGCTTTCCCACAAATTATAGGAGCATAGCCACCTCTGCTGTCACTAAAGAATAGAGATTGTTCTGGCTAGCAAATAGTTGGCAGTGAACCAGACCCAGTAACTAGGCTTGCTGTGGTTCATCTAAGAGAGTAGACTAGTGCAGGTCACTGTCATATGTTTGAGATTGGGAGTGGAGGTGTGACTTATCCAAAAAAAATGATGTACATATACTACATTTGGTCTGCATTACTATTTTATTTTTTTCCCACATAATGCTGGCAAATCTAGAGATTGTCAGTTCTAAGTTGGCCTGCTGTGTACCTACTACTTTATGGAAACATACTCAAGAATTTTTGTTGGAATCCCAATACACCAGCTAGATCAGACTTATCCAGTGGCCCAGTCATGACAGTGCCTGAAAGAAGGTACCCATTCCCATCAATGGCCCAATCCTATCAAGCTTGAGAAGTCTATAAGAATGAGAGAAGAATATGATATACTTTTGAACTGAGCTGCACTGATTTATTTATGTACCCAGGAAACCCCTAGAAGTAAGTCCAAATGTGAAGCCCTGGCTACTCATTTACTTTGGAATATTCTGTTGTCACCCACCACTCCATACCTTCTTCATCTCACCTTGTAGCCCCCATGAGTTATTTATAAATAATGGATTCTTTACAAAGTTATTAGTAAGTTATTTGTGAGATTTTTAATTGTTTTGGGATAACAGAAAAATAAAATTTGGGGAAGGACTAATAATGTAAATAACTATTATTTATTGAGTACATATGATGAGCTAGTCCTTTACACGCATTGGTTTTATATGTCATTAAAATGGCTCATTTAGGTAAAATTTATTAGCCCAATTTTATAGAAAAAAAAGTGGCTGAGAAAAGTAAGGAATTTTTCCAAAGGTCTTCAGCTGGTAGATAGTATAGCAAGATTTTTAGACTTTTTCAAATGGTTTCAAAGTCCATATAAATACTCAGACTATTAGAGTCAGTGGGGACAAGAGCTAGTAGGTAAATGAAAAATCACAACTAATGATTTGAACGTTGGTGGGTACTAAAGGGGAAAGACACTTATTATCAACTGAGCTTTTGAAATGAACCCTGGGGCTGAGCTCTTTGTCAATGTGCATATCTAGAGAAAGGTAAACTATTCCATGCTCCCCAGGAAGGATCCTCGAACTTATTGGCCCCACATTCTCTGTCATTGTTTGTGGCACTGAGGTGCCCGCAGCAAGAAATTAAGCATTCTAACCAAAACTGTGAAAGGGTGGGTGACCTGTTGGATTTGAACTCTACTGTCAGAAAAGAGTGCCCTCAGCCACCACACTGGAAACATTCTCCTCAGCTAATAAAGTGTCCTGTATTGATAAAACAGCCACATTAAGGATGAGGCTGACTTTGTACTGTATACCTCATGATATGTCACTCTATTTTCTTAGACTCTTTCAAGTAAATTTCTACACTCTGTATTCTCATCCTTGGCATCCTCCCTTCAACACTAGCAAACACAGTCTTCTTCCTACATGTTGACAATTTTCTGTTCAGCTTCTTTGGGAGCAAGAGATGCTCCTTTGCTTCTGGTGTAGAACAAGGGATTATTAGACCCAGCAACTCCCTTGCCTGGGTCTTTTTATTATGTAATAACTACCTGGCAAAATTATGTGCAACCACATACATAATAAAATCTTTCTCCCTCTCTTCCTCCCTCTTTCCTTCACTTCTTCTCTTTCTACACACACACACACACACACACACACTTATACACACATACATGCATAAACACATACTTATACAAATCTTGATTCTGTTCAACAATTAAATTCTAAAAAAATTGGGCATCATATATTTATATGTCGGTGTTGAGGGTATTGAGATGAATATCCCCTGGTTTCTTCCTCTCAATAGCAACATTTCTATTAGTAGACAATAGGCAAATGAATAAATAAAGTCATGTCATGTTAGATGCTGCAGAGTAGTACAACGCCCCAGGAACACAAAAAATTAAAATAATGTTCTTTATTATTTCAGTGATTAGGGAAAATTCATTAAAAAATTTTAATTTCAGTGTCACTTAAATTTGCTAGATATCTACTCATACCTGAAGACAGGTGCAATTTCAGAACAAATGTGTGCTTTTTGTATGTTAACTATTGGTGTTATAGGTTGTAATAAAGATGAACATGATTAAGCAGATAGATAAGCCAAGGGCAATTTACTGGAAGAACATCAGAAAATCACAGAATAAACAGAAGTCTTAAGATATGCAACTAAAAGCCAACCCATTTTATAAGATTAGAAGCATCAAAAATGGCATCCTTCCTTATATCATGTGTCTGTATCAGATCTTTGAGTAAGATCCCTACATTTATATTATATCAAAACACAGAATGGAATAAATCAAATACTTTTATCAGACCAGGGGTGTCAAACTCTTTTTCACTGGGGGCCACATCAGCCTTGAGGTTGCCTTCAAAGGACCAAATGTAACTTTAAGACTATATAAATGTAACTACTCCTGAATAGTTAAGTGAGAGCTCAGCACTGCCACCAGGTAGAAACAAGGTACCAGGCCAGATAAAACAAGGTGAAGGGCTGGATTTGGCCCTCAGGCCTTGTGTTTGCCACCTGTGATATAGACTCGGGATTCCTTTAATACCAGAGTACACTTTGAGAACAACTGTGTATAGTACGTCCCCAAAATTAACGAAGTGGATACTTGGAAAAGGAATGAAAGGAAATGCCAGAAAATGTAAATATACCCTACTTTTTAAGACATTCTCAGTTCCTTCAAATATCTCATATCACAAAAAGTAAAGTCATGAACAATATTGCCTATGATGAGGCTCACAACAATAACATATATTGAGAAAGTTGGTCAATTATCTTGTAAAAGAAAAGGATATCTAATGTTTTTAAATTAATTGCTTCTTCCATCATCTCCAGAATACTGATCTGTGATCTTTCTATCTTTCCAGAACCTTGATAAGAAAAGATCTGAAAGTAAGATCCTACTTCTTAACAGGATAACACTTGCTAAGAGAATGCCTTCTGTCAATGATACCCAGTTCCATCCCCTCTTCTTTCTCCTACTGGGAATACCAGGACTAGAAACTATATATATATGGATTGCTTTCCCATTCTGTATTGTGTACCTGGTTGCCCTTGTGGGAAACATCACCATTCTCTTTGTGATCAAGACTGAACACAGTCTTCATCAACCTATGTTCTATTTCTTGGTCATTTTGTCTGTGATTGACCTGGGTCTCTCCACATCCACAATCCCCAAAATGTTGGGCATCTTCTGGTTCAACCTCCAAGAAATCAGCTTTGGAAGCTGCCTAGCTCAGATGTTCTTTATCCACATGTTTACAGGCATGGAGACTGTTCTGTTGGTGGCCATGGCTTATGACCGTTTTGTTGCCATCTGCAACCCTCTCCAGTACACAGTGATCCTCACCAATAAAACCATCAGCGTCCTACTCTCTGTTGTTGTTGGGAGAAATTTACTTCTTGTGACTCCATTTGTGTTTCTCATTCTGAGGTTGCCCTTCTGTGGACATTACATCATCCCTCACACATACTGTGAGCACATGGGTCTTGCCAGGTTGGCCTGTGCCCCCATCAAGGTCAACATTATCTATGGGCTTATGGTTATTTCTAATATTATTGTAGATGTGATCCTGATTGCATCTTCTTATGTGCTTATCCTTCAAGCTGTTTTCCGCCTTCCCTCTCAGGAAGCCCGGCTAAAGGCTCTCAATACCTGTGGTTCACATGTCTGTGTCATGCTGTGCTTTTACACACCAGCATTTTTTTCTTTTATGACACACCGCTTTGGTCAGAACATTCCCCATCATGTCCACATTCTTTTGGCTAATGTGTATGTGGTTGTTCCACCTGCCCTTAACCCTGTCATCTATGGAGTCAGGACCAAGCAGATCCGAGAGCGGGTTATAAAAATATTTGTAAAGAAATAATAATTCAGTGTTAAGACTGAGAAAATTTATTCACAAACTACTCATATTTAATGGGAGCTCTCTTAAATTTTCTATTATATTGGATAGTACTGGCCAGATTTTGCATTTATATTGAAAGTGGTTAGTGTTGACCAATAAAGCAAAGTTATCTTTGCTGCCCAGCCTGCTCACCCACCCCCATGAAACTGGACAAATGGAAAAGACTAATAGAAAAGAAAGATATTCTACAGGCAGCAGTGTTTGGGGAATAGAATAACTGGTGGGAAAGGGTATAAACTCCCCCCATTTCTCCATATGTCTTCTCTTTAGGCCAGTTTTGACCCTGATGGAAAACTGACCTAATAAATAAATGGAATTTGGAAATGCTAGAGGCAAGATGATCTATATTGTTCTGAAAATTGACAGCACTGAGAGTAGTAACAGTGCAAGTACCTTCTATTGTAGCAGAAGAATTGAAATGTCCAGAAATGGCCTATTTTGACAATAAAAAAGCATAAATAGATACTTCATGAAACTAAACAGAAAAGAAGAAAATGCTAAACACTAGAAAGAATCTTTATGTGTAGTGATTAAATAAGTCAAATATATAGTTAATTGTGTTCTACCCATTATCCTAAGTCTTCCTTAATAAATTATTATACATCACATAGGTCCATAAATTTTGAAATACATTTTTTAGTGAAATAGTCAATGATCCCACAAAAATACTTGTCCCAGGCACAATACACAGTGGTAGGGCTGGTCCTGCAAATGTTTTTACATTTGGTTTCTGAATACCCAATTTCTAACTTCCTATTTGTGTCTTGTGGCATGAGTCAAAGTAATGTTTTCCTGAATCTGAAGCATGGCCACAAAGTTCTAGAAATAATCTGTATGCAATTTGAGTACTGATTTATGTATAAAGCTGTGTGTATGTGTAACACAAACATGCTAAATATTGTGGTAAATAGGGCATGAATTTACTGTGTATGAGAATATTAAATGCATTTACATACATGCTTAATAGCAAATATATATAGGAAGAAAATACATATATGCAAAAGATCAAACAATTGAGGAAATGGTGACAAGATAAAAATACAATGACTCCAGAGTTAATTATATTTTATTAGATTATGTGTTCCAAAACAATGTCGTTCTCCATAAACCTCTCCCACTCTCCCAGATACTTCTCATTGGTATCCCTTTGTGAGTCACAGGGTACTTTACAAAACATGAAAACCAGGCTAGCTCATTGGATACTAGTGCTGTTTACCTCTAACTTTATGTTACCCACCCACACATACTTAGTATAACTTAAAGAAATAAATTTTCATGAAGTTTAATCCAGATATAATATCTTCTTGATTTTGTTCCAATGTTGATCCACTCAGTTGGTTAATTGATCCGTAACTCATAATATTTAGTTAGAACCTTAATATTACCCTGGTAAAACTTATAAAAATTCCAGATGCTTAGTCCTTGCATTTTCCAGGTGCCAAGTTTAAAGTTAAAGAATTTTCAACACTTTTCCAAAGTGGTTTCACTATTTTATAGCCTATGAACAAAGTATGAAGGTTCTAATTTTTCCACTCTCAATTTCAGCTACTCTTGTGCATAAGAATCAGTATCTCATTATAGTTTTAATTTTCATTTTTCTACTGACTAATACTATTGATTTTGGTTTCAGTACTTATTAGCCCTTTTTAAATCTTTTGCAAAGTGTATATGTCTTTCCTAATACTACAAAATTAGCCATTTTGAGATATATTTTCAAAAGCCATTGAAAAATGGAAGTTCAAGGATAAAACTGCCTATAGCAAAAGTAAGCACTAACACCAATAAAATTATATATAAGTTGTATATATTAACATGCATATATATACACACATATGTGTACACATGATGTATCATTTATGGTATATTATATAAATTATAATTAAGTTTAAATAGAAGAATCTTCAGGAAAAGTAAAGCTTCTTTTTTTGAACTGCTGAATTATTTATTAATCAATATTATTAAACAGATGTTAATATTAATGATAATAATTTTTTATTATTGTTCAATATAGTTGTCCCCATTTCCCCCCCCACAACACCCCCCAACCCACCCATCTCTGTCTCCCACCCTCATACCTACACCCTTTGACTTTGTCAAAGAACATGTATAAATTGGGACACATGGACAAAAGTAAATCTTCTTATTAGTTATATTAGTCAAAGTTTTGGAAAAATAGTGACAAAGAAGGTAAACCCCTTAAGTTATGAAAAATTATAGGCACAGTGTAGAGAAGCCACAGTGAGAGATATTTACAACTCCTTGGCTTAAAGAGAAGGGACTCGATACTTAGCATTGTGAAGACTCTTACATGCAGGAGTTGGGACTTATTTTGAAAGATTGACCCAGCCAATGGTGCCCAGAAGGCCATCTGTAAGCACAGAGCAAGTGGAAACAAGAATAAATATCCTGACTTTTTTTCTTTCCTACCCTCCTCTTGGTAGTTTCCATTTTCTGGAGCCAAGTGAATGCCAAAGGGCAAGGGAGACTACCCATGCACACTGTGAGCCCTCCAGGACACAGAGTGTGGAGTGGTCCTGGAAGGGCAAACAGGAGGTAGCCAGCACATTGGCCCATGTAAATGAAGAACTGGAGGAAAATTCTAAACATATACTTGAAGGCCAGGACTTTTACATGTTCTCTTTCAATTACTATTCTCTACTATTTCTTCAGGATTATATCTATAGTATTAGGTACTTCCTCTCTTTTTGTTCTCAGAGTTCCCTTAGAAGAAATTTGAATTTCTTTTCATCCTTTTAGACAGCTCAAGAATTACCCAAAATAATACTGATACTTAAAAAAAGTCATGTGGAGAAATACACCTTGAAATCAATTCTAATATATTTTCCTTGAAGAGAAAAAAATTTTCAGTGAGAATGAAAATAATCATGTGATTGCTGCCCATGTTCTATGTTTGTACTCCTATATACTCTTACATAATTTTTTAGTATTTTCTCTCTAAGGCCACAAGTGGCATGAAAGAAAAAACTGATATGCCAGGAGTATTCTCTCATATGTTTTATAAGGATTAAGGTTACTGAGGAAAACATTGAGCTTTCTAAAGCTTTAACTAAAGGATAATAAGGGAAGGGCTGTCAAGGAACATGTATAAAGGACACACCGACAAAGCTGAAGGGGGTAGGTTCGAGGGTGGGAGGTGTGGTGGGGTGAAAATGGAAACAACTATACTTGAACAACAATAAAAAAAATAAAAAATAAAGTTTTAACTAATATCAAAATTCTAAAACATTAATATAAAAATGTATATCCAGATATATCAAATTTTGTATAAAATATTACAAATAAGAAGAGGAACTTTTTATTTTTATACTCATTTGTCATAAAACAAATTAAAGCTCCCTGAAGTGAAAATGATTATTAACTTTGGAGCTATACAAATAAAATATGTGTGTAAAATATCTTGAAAATTTACAGTTAGCTAACCTGGTAGCACATGAGAGCTTTCATTATCTGTGCAAGAAATGTAGTAGATTTGATCATTACTACATAAAATGCTAAAATGACAAGCAAATTTTTATTATTTTGACTTACACATATCGAACACTTAATTAGTGTGTTGTCTAACTTATGGCAGGAACTTAGTAAATGTATATTGAATTAAGGAATGTTTGCTTGTGATATTAGCATTACTGACATCTAGTGGTGAAGTTAAATACATTTCTTGAACAATTGAACAACAGTAAAAATCAAAAGTATTTAAAATAAATAAATAAAATAAAAATGAGTAATCTAGTAAACTAAAAAGTAACCATTTTTCTATTTAAATTCAACATTAAAAGAAGAACATCTATCAATATTTCAAATAAGTGATAAAGGTAATACCCATTTTAATAATAGCTTGAATCTATTTTCAATTGTTGCTAATTTAGTTAAATGCATTGTGTCACTTAATCTGGAGGAAAAAAACATGTGAAATGTGAATTGTCATTTTCATTACCCTTGTGAATTTATAGGGGTAACATGAGCCTTAGAAAAGTTAAGAAATATGTTTAACATCTCTCAGCTTTTGAATCACAGGAAAGGAATTTAAATTTAAGTTATCTGACCCCAAAATATTGACTTCAGGGATAATGTTATACAATAAGTATAATAATAATCAGTGTTTATTTATTAATAAATTAATAATAAACAGTTGCTGAGCACTTTCTAGGCATTACCGCCTGGTATCATTAAAACAATCCTGTAAGTCAGTATAATTTTTCCTCATTTTCCCTGTGAGAAAACCAAGGCTCAGAATAACAAATTAAATCAGCCAAGGTCACAGAACAAATAGGTGGACAAAATGGTTATGTTCTAAGTATGTATGATTAGCTGTTTTCCTTTGTGTAAATATATATTTATTTTTATGTTTCTATTAATATTATATATAGTATTCAAAGCACTATATTCTTATCCAAAAAAATCATCTAATGTAATTCTTAGAACAGATATAAGTCAGGGTTTGGAAACTTATGTTAGAATCCTGGCTCTGCTATTCACTGAATGTACATATATTTCTGAGCTGACTCTGAGGAAATACTGGTGTGTTTTTTTTTGTCTATAGTACTCTTTCCCTATATTCACTTGTTTGCCTTTTTGAAGTTACTGCTTTCCTGTTACCATAGAGAGGTTTAAAGCATTGACCATTGTGCCTCTGACTGACTAGACTCCCGGGACCTATATGGAGAGGATACTTGTTGGAGGACGCAAATTCTAAATCGTCTATAACCAGAAGGCATCTCTAATCAGAAATCAGAACTTGATCATCAGGGATATGGAAATTTTCTGTCCCATTCCTCCAGGCCCAGGAACAAAACCCACTCAATGTGGGTGGAGGCTCTTCCCAAGGGACTAGAGTGAGTTCGTATAACTCCTTGGCCCTGACTATTGAGAACTCAGTCACATGCAGGTTGCAGTCTGTGGTATTCAATTCTTCACAAACGATTTCTCAGATGCCTGGCAGAGGTAAGTGAGTCAGCTCCTGGTTGTGCTGGAAGAGAGTGCATAGTGACCGTAACTAAAGTGATTCATGGGGGAGATGCAGCTCCTGTGACTCAGCCAGAGTCTTTAGATGGGGCCCTCTCCAAGTAATGCAGCAAAATAGAGAGACTGGAGTTGTACTGACAATAACAGGCTTCATAGCCATACATCAATTACTATAACACAGAAGCATACAACACAATGCTCACTAAATGAATATATAAGCAAACCCAGGAACCTATATGTAAATACAATATATGAATAAAGAATGTTGTTTGCAAATACCAGGGAAAATACTGATGGTAACTTTTCTTCACTGGTACAAAGAGGGTCTTTTCTTCCCTACTTCCTTCTTTTTTGACAATTCAGAGGGGAACTTCTTACATGGGGTACAGTCATCCTAGTGAGAGAAAGTTACAGTATATTTTGAAATGGGACACAGAGGGTTTGAGAGATAGGAAGCCTGGGAACCTGGGTAAGAGCTTATCCAATTCTGCTGCACAAGATAAAAGCCAGTCCCAGGGAGAAATTCAGTTTACCTCAGGGAATTGAGTGTCTGAAAGGGAAGAGAAAAGATCAAAAGAGAGAGGAAGAGAGAATCTCAGAGAGTTATGCTGAAGATAAACTTAGAAAATGCACATGGAAGTGTGGTTAAACAGACAAAAGGTGAGGATGACTGTATCAGCAGTGGTCACAGTGAAGACAGGGGCTGCTGCAGAGGCTGTGATCTAGACAATGCCTTTTGCTAATGACAATAAGAGTATTTATTAGGATCATTCTGAATTTGTAATATGTTCAGAATACTGAAGCACCTTTTTAAAAGTTTCCTTACGAAGACTGTTAAAAATGGAAGTTTATGACACTGGAAACCTTGTGTGAGGCCAAGAAGCAAAATATTGGCATGACTGGCTAAACTTTAGGCTTCACAAATTTGACTCAATCTGTGCTGCTTGCCCACATTTGTAGCAGTACCTGGCAGATATAAATATTTGTTAAGTAAATTAAATATTAATAACTGGAAACTTCTATAAAATAACAGATAAGGGCAGAGAGTGGTGGCGGTGGTAAAGTTTGCAGGTGATCCTGAACAGAGAAAGAGGAAAACTTAAGCCGTCCGGAGCAGTTATTAGAATATGTAAAAATCTATATGATTTTAGGTCCTTGATAGATGGACTTAATTGTTTTTTGCAGGAACAAACTAACAAATCCCACCAGGTAAATAACCTCCACCTCCCTGCCCATCCTAAATGCCACCCTGAGGAGTGAACAGAGGACTTTTCGAATTATGCATAAGTCCCCCATTCTTCAACCCTAAGTCTGCACAGAGTCCCTTACCCCCTTTTCTAAGGGTGTGAATCACTGCTTCTCAATCATGTTTCATTAATAATATTACACAAGGTGGGGCAAAAGTAGGTTTATAGTTGTTCATATGGAAAATAATACAATGATTAATAAATAATAATATAAGACTAAACTCTTTGTGTTTTATGTACTCACAACTGTAAGCCTACTTTTGCCCCATTCTATATTGATCAGTCACATGATTTGAAAAGGAAAACCACTAAGGGTCATTGGTGAAGAGGAAAGAATTATAGAAAAAGTTCAGATAAAAGGTTATATGCAACTTAATTAACTCAGTATTTGTGAAGGGGAAAACAATAGATTTGATGGCTCTTTCTGAAGACTAATACTATCAAACACTTAGAAAGTTGACCTGCTCTGATCAGTCGCTAACAACATGGTACAAGATAATGTTGTCTTCAATCTGGACCCCCGTGATAACCTAACTGATCCAACTACACATGCACTTGCTGCCTTCAATACATTTTTTGACAGTGCAGCCAGAGTGGCATCTTTTAAATGCAAATTCAATTGTGCTATTTACTACACTGCAGCATAAAATCCTACAGTTTCTTCCCCTTGTTTCTAGGATGAAGATAAAACCCCTTAAAATTAGCCACAAGGGCCTACATGATCCCATCACTATCTTTTCACTCCTGTTCATGTTAACTAGAAATATTTTGTCTGCTCAATTCCCTCTTCCACCTCTTAGTGGATTCTCATCCTTCAGATATCAACTTAGTTAACTCTTCCTCAGGAAAGCATCCTCGAGGAACATGTCAGACTTTGTAGTTCTAGCAGAGACCACTGTTTTGCTGAAAATATATCATAGTCTCTTGATGTGTCTAAATGTCTTAATTCCATTGCTTAGTTAGGATTCAAATACCAGCTACCAATCCTTTACCTTTACTGGGTTATCTCCAACATAGAATTGGTTTTTATTTTAAAAATTTTCAGGTCTACTTTGCAAAAATGTATCATTACCTTGAACCATCAGACCAGCTGATGAGACTAGTTGAGTCATCATCTTCACCTCAATTCCACTTCAGTGATATTTTACACATGCTAACACACACATACATACACACAACCTTGTTTGTGCTTAACATCCTGATTAACAGATATTTGCTAATTTAATGTAATAAGCAGGTTCTTCCTTAGAGACTGAAGGGGGGAAACACATGCGAAGTACAGAATTATTGTATTTGGAAATTTTCTGCATGGTTTTCTACATAGGTGAAACAAATATTTTAAAGTGAGAATGTCTTTATTTTAATGAAACATAGGTAGAATGTGAACTTTAGGGTAAGGAAATGCAATACTCCTGAATCAATCTCTGTAGACTTTTTCTAACTCCTAGTGTTATGATTAACTTTCTCTGGGAGGCAGCCGGCACTGACGTTATACTGCCGTTTAGAGATGTTCTTTTGATGGAGAATATCTGGTGATGCCAGCCTGAAGAGCTGTACAAATGATGATGGTCATGGTCTTTCTTAAACTGGGCATGTTTGATGAATTGAAAGAAATTTTAGAGCTATGTATAAGTGGGACCCAGAGTAGAATTTGTGTGTGAATGCATTGTTTTTCCAACTTTTGAGTTGATGTAAATTTGGAGGACAAACTTATTATTATCCACAGGTACAACAATGGCCAGTAAAATATCATGAAAAGAATATGAGTGTCTTTTTAACTGTGCCTCCTATTTCCTCTCTAGGTCTCCTCTGCTATATTATGGAATTAAAGAATGACTTTTCTGTTTCTCCAGAAAGAAGGCAACATGCTATGAAGGAGGTTAGTTTCTCTCACTGGAAGCAAGAAAACTCCTGCAAGAAATGTGTCTATAACCAACTTTCGCTGATATGCTGCATCCCAACAATACCCAGTTCCACCCTCCTTCCTTCCTTCTGATAGGCATTCCAGGGCTGGAAGATATACATATCTGGATCGGCTTCCCCTTCTTTGCAGTGTATCTAATAGCCCTCCTGGGGAACATCACTATCCTCTTTGTGATCAAGACTGAACGCAGCCTCCACCAACCCATGTTTTACTTCCTGGCCATGTTGGCCTGCACTGACCTTGGCCTGTCCACAGCTACCATCCCCAAGATGTTAGGCATTTTCTGGTTCAATCTCAGGGGCATTGTATTTGGTGCTTGCATCACACAAATGTACACTATCCATATATGCACTGGCCTGGAGTCTGTGGTGCTAACAGTCATGGCCATCGATCGCTATATTGCCATCTGCAACCCCCTGAGATACAGCATGATCCTTACCAATAAGGTAATAGCCATCCTAGGCATAGTCATCACAGTCAGGACTTTGGTGTTTGTGACTCCATTCATATTTCTCATCCTGAGGTTGCCTTTCTGTGGTGTGCGGATTATCCCCCACACCTATTGTGAACACATGGGCTTAGCAAAATTGGCTTGTGCCAGTATTAGGGTCAATGTTATATATGGCTTAATTGCTTTCTCAGTAGGATACATTGACCTTTCTGTGATTGGATTTTCTTATGTTCAAATCCTTCGAGCAGTCTTCCACCTCCCATCCTGGGATGCCCGGCTCAAGGCTCTGAGCACATGTAGCTCCCATGCTTGTGTCATGTTAGCTTTCTACCTACCAGCCCTCTTCTCCTTCATGACACACCGATTTGGTCACAACATCCCTCATTACATCCACATACTTCTGGCCAATCTGTATGTGATTGTTCCCCCTGCCCTTAACCCTGTAATCTATGGGGTCAGAACAAAACAAATAAGAGAGTGTGTACTAAGGATTCTTAACCCCAAAAGTAATCGACATTTAATCCCAGAAGGATCTTCCACAAAAGTTCATTAAAATAATAATGAGATAAAACAGAAGAAAACACTAAAAATATTTTTATTAAACCTTGGCATTCCCATATAAGCCAATCACATGATACTCCCCCATTTCTAATAATTTGTATACCCCATTGCAAGTTGAGACATAGCTCAAAAATTCCAAAACAATCTCTCTACTTTGCCCCAAGAAAAGTACAAAAAATATCTCACATCTAACCCCCACCCATAATACAAAATTTCTAAAGGGAGAAAAAGTTTTCCAAAAAGTTGTGCCTTAAATAGCAGCTTCTCTTCATTCACATGTCAGAAGCTAAAGTTCATGCCTTAAAAATGATGTGGAACTTTGTGAAAACCAAGCAGGATACAGTGGTAAAAGAAATTAACCAGGAATCATAAGATCCAGGTCTAAATTCAAACTTTGGCCTTAACTAGAACATTTACCTGAGAATTTCACTTAGAATTCTTTGAGCTTCAGTATCCTTGCCAATAAAATGCTATAAATCAATATTAATTTGGCACTGTGAACTCAAAAAAAACTGTCAGGGAAATCTTTGCATTCCGTACAACATTAGAAGGTTTGGAAATAAACAAATGTATCTGTAGTGTGGTGGTTACTTCTAGGGTATGTAGATTTAGTCTACCAAATCCAATTCTAGTGTACAGTCACTGGTACAAAGTGAGGTCTCTAGCTCCAGATTATGCTGGCTCTGGGGCCTCTTCAGAGACTCTCAGACCTTACCTTGGTCAGAGGGTCTTTCTGTCACGAGACTATAAAGCATGAAGTGTTAAGAGAGCTCTACATAAGCTTCAGGATTCCATGAAACCCCATCTTTTTGTTACAGTGGGCTTTAGGGAGGACTACGAAAAGAGTCATTATATAAAGTCATTCTCATTAGAGTATGAAAGCTAGATAAGACTTGATTTGGGGAGCAGGTTTTAAGAACTGGAAAAATAAGAAATTGTCTTCTAATTAGAAATGGGACCCTGGTTGACACTCAGGGTAGGATGAGGAAGGAATATGCAGAGAATAGGGCTAAGGTGACAGTGATGTTAACTGAGAAGAAGTGAACAGAAGAAATGATGCTAAATATAAATTATAATATTGATGCCAACAAGATTTACAAAATCTAAGGAGATCAAAACTATAAAGATGATGAAAAAGTCTTCGCAGATCATCTTCCAAGTAAGATGTTAAGCCATGATAGCTTTTTATGTTTCTTTTGCTATAGTAACTCTTTCATAATACTAAATAATTTACAAAGCTTTTAAAATCATTTTAGAAAATTGACATTATTCTGGAGGCAAAATCAGAAAATAGAAAAGAAAGAAGATACACAAGAAAAAAATCATAAGAAAGAAAAATACAGGTCAACCACACATACAAATGTACATACAAAATTATAAATAAATTTGACAAGCTAGATTTGGTTATATATTTTTTAAATAATATATATTATTAGAAGAGTGCTTACTGAGTGCCAAATGCTATATTTCCATTACTTCATTTAATTTTCAAAATAATCCTATAAGAGAAAAAATTACTAAAAAAAGTTTTAATATTAGAAAATACATAAATTAATTCCACTACATCAATAATTTAATGCATAAATATTATGTAGTAAGCTCCATAAATTTTAAGGCTAGTGAAAAAGTTCAAAAAACAAATTATTTATTAAAATGTGTGGAACAAAAATAAAAATTCTGTTTATAAACATGGAAGAACAATTCTTTTTGAAGTATGTAATTGCTGTTAAAATAATAAATAAGTTAAGCTTTTTCCAATCAGCTTTTGAAATTATTTACTAAAACATTTCTTATAATATCAACTTGATACAATAAAATTCAACCAGTAAATGAAGAAATGATGTATATAAAATAATTAAAATTCATCACTACTTGCAAATAATACAATTTCCTTCCTAAAATATTAACAGAGTAGTCTGAAAAAAATTGTTCAAAACAAAGTCTTTAGTGTGGTCAACTATAAAGTGTATAAAAAACTAGATATATCTTATGCAAATGAAAACCAGTTAAGGACATCTTCCCCAAACTACACAGAGTAACAACTGCAAGCAACTAAATCCACACATTGTTAACGTTCATCAAGGGAACACAATCAAAGGTTGACCAGCAATCTGGACCCAGGCAAGCAGAGGTTCCTCATCCCCTGCCCTGTCCTTGACATGTACATTCCCCTCACCATTCACACACTGACAGCTGCTTCATGGACACAGCCTTAAGAGAATAGTGTTGTTGAGACCATCTGGACAGTATTTGGCACTAAACCAGCTAAGAACTTTATATAAACGTTTTAAGATTCTGCCATTTGGATGTGAAGATCTACTTGCTGCCCAAGGCAAGACTTGGACTTAAGTTCCCTTGTTTATTAAACCTGCCATGTACAAATCTGGAATGGTCTGCCTCCTTCTTCATTCTCTTCTTGTCCTCCATATATGGGACTAGTTTCAGATATCACCTGGAGAACTTCTGAGGTTGCACACCAATACATGTGTGTGTTATGCATATAAAACACACACATGTATGCACACACACAAACATATATACATATACATATACATATAGATGTAGGGGTGTGTGTATGTATTCTTATTGTCCCTAGGAAAATAATGGGTGTCTGATTCTGAATTTCACCATCCTCCCAAAGAAGCCACAACATCAGGAGTCTAAATAAAATGACAGTGGAACTCTCTTTCAACATTAATAGACAGAGACTGGCACAATTTCAAATTATTTTAAGAAGATAAAAGAGTTACAATTATTACTAACTTTAGGTTCAGAGTGTAGGTAAAGGAGAGTTTTAAAAATTAAGTGAAAAAGAGGAGGGAGTGTGGAAGAAATATACATAGCACCAATAGAATCTCCAGAAATAAAAAAAAAAAAACCTACACTAAACTCTAAACTATTAATCCAAGATCAAGGATGTCATTGAAACAACACTGGCTCCAAGAAAGTGGCTTGAAAGTGAGTAGGCCAGAGGTGACAGCCTCAGAAATGCATTGTTTCTGGGGAAGTACTAGAAAACTAAAGGAAAAAGTTGCCTCTATAGATGTCATAATAAAAAGAAAAAAGGAAATAAATGGGGAATCAAGATCTAGAGAAAGACTGAATATTACCTCCCTGTTCTCCCATCAATGTTATTATTCTTTTTTTTAATATATTTTTTTAAGATTTTTATTTATTTTTTTTTAGGGAGGGAAGGGAGGGAGATAGAGAGAGAGAGAAACATCAATGTGCGGTTGCTGGGGGTTATGGCCTGCAACCCAGGAATGTACCCTGGCTGGGAATCAAACCTGGGACACTTTGGTTCCCAGCCCGCGCTCAATCCACTGAGCTACGCCAGCCAGGGACAATGTTATTATTCTTTAAATAAACTGATCTTCATGATAATGATAGGAGAAGGGTGCTCTTGAACTAGGAGCTCTATCATAAAAAATGAGATGGAAAAATCAGTTCAAATCTGTAAAATATCACAATAAGAAATAAATAAAATCACACCATAGGCAAAAAAATAACTCAAAATGTATCAAATAACACTCTTGTGATTCCCACAGGGAAAGGAGGGTGGGGGGATGTGGAAGAGGGCAAAGAGGGGATAAATGGTGGAGAAAAGAGACTTTATTTTAGGTGGTGAGACTGCAGTAAGTTTGCAGACGATATCTTATACAGTTGTGCACTTGAAAACTGCATGGTTTTATTAACTAATGTTTCCCCTATAAATTCAATAAAAAGATGTATCAAAAAACCCAAATGTAAAAGAAAAATATGAAACTATTAAGAGAAAAGATAGGGGTAAATTTTTCTTTAATTTTTATTAAATTATTTTTTATTGTTATTCTATTACAGTAGTCCCAATTTTTCCCCCTTTGCCCTCCTCCACCCATCCCAATACTTCCTCCCACAGCCTATTCTCACACTGTTGTCCATGTTCATGGGTCATTCATACATATTCTTTGTCTAGTCCCTTCCCTTGCTTTCTATCATTATTCCCTTCTTCCCTCCCCTCTGGTCACTTTCAGACTCTTCAATGTTTCCATGCCTGTGTTTCCATTTTGTTCATTAGTTTATTTTGTTCATTAGCTTCCTCTTACAGATGAGATCATATGGTATTTGTCTTTCACAGACTGGCTTATTTCACTTAGCATAATAGTGCCTTCTTTATGACCCTGTATTAGACAATGATTTCTTAGTTACAAAAAATGGATATAAAGAAAAGAATAACATATTACAAAAGACTGGCAAAGTTGAGTTGAGAAGTGGCCAGATGCAGATAAAGTTGAAGAGGTTAATCTATGATCTCACCTTTAACTGGAACCTAATCAACAAAAGAAAAAAATAAGCAAAATATAACCAGAGACGTTGAAATTAAGAACAATCTGACAGTAACAAGAAGGGAAGTGGGAGGGAATAATGGGGAGAAGGGTTTTCAGGAACAACTGTAAAGGACACATAGACAAAACCAAGAGGTGGGGTGGGAGCAAGGGAGGGAGGTGGGTTTGGCTGGGGTGAGGGGCAGTGGTGGGGGTTAAACACAGACAACTGTAATTGAGCAATAAAATAATTTTTAAAAAATAAATAAAAATAGGACAAGAGGAAAAGATAAAATAAAAGAAGTATAATTTGAAAGACAATGAAATGTGAAATAGAAGTGAGAAGATAAAGACAATTGAATAAGAAGGCTGAATATATTACATATTAGAATACAGAAAACAGGGTAAGAGGGATATTCAAAGAAATAATAGCTGAATTATATTCAGATTCAAGAAGCTTGAATCATAAGCCAAATAGATGTTTTAAAAATCTATGCACATTTGCTAATATTCTAAAACTACAAAGAAAAAAATTCCTGAATCAACCCAGAGAGGTGATACATTACTTACAAAGGAACAGCAGTTTTACTGACAATATATTCTCAGTAACAACAATAAATATCATAAAGTAGAGATTATGTATATACATAACACACATACACACACATATACATACATATACGTGTATATGTATATATTTATATATTACAAATATATATTACATAGTATATTCAGTAGGTCCTCAAACAATGTTGCTTTATTCAATGTTGTTTCATTGTAATGTTGATGAGGAAAAGAATTTACTCTGGCCTCAGCCACTGTCTGTATGGAGTTTGCATGTTCTCCCATGTCTGCATGGGTTTTCTGCAAGCACTCCAGTGTTCTCCCACATCCACAAGAGATGCATGTCAGATAAAGTGAGGTGCCTAAACTGTCCCCATCTGACTGTGTGTGTTTCCTGTGTGCCCTGTGATGGATGTGTGTTCTGAGCCACTTGGGTAGGCACCAGCTACCCCAAACCCTGAAATGGAATAAGTGAGTTGAAAATTGATTTTTCTACTTATTTCTATTAATTTTTATCAAATGTTGCATAGTTTACATTTATTTCAATGTTTAATATAGCAAGTGTGTTCAGTCTTTATCCAGAAGTTGGGTGATATTTTTGTGGCCAGAAATATGCAGTAGGAACTTAACTCTTGTTTACATCAATTAGCTAGTGATAAAATTAGTTTCATTATATGTCATTTTGCTTGAAGTCAGTTTCTAAGAATCTATCAATGATGGCAAGTGAGGACTTATTGTATATTTTATATTATTATATTATTTAATTTATGCATACAAAATACTTGTCAACATTCAAATTTTTTTTTTAAGATTTTATTTATTTATTTTTAGGGAGGGAAGGGAGGGGAGAGAGAGAGAGAGAGAGAGAGAGAGAGAGAGAGAGAAAGGGAGAGAGACATCAATGTGTGGTTGCTGGGGGTTCTGGCCTGCAACCCAGGAATGTACCCTAGCTGGGAATCGAACCTGGGACACTAACATTCAAATTTTTACCCAACTAAATGTCACTAAAAAGTTGCTTGAATTAATAATATGACAATATATTTTTAGATACAGTAATGAGTTAAGAAGGAAAAAGGAGCACATTTGTATGGGAAAACATGTTTGCAAATGATACATCTGATAAATGCATTTAAATTCCAAAATATATAAAGAATTTATACAATTCAATACTGGTAAGACAAATAATCCAATTAAAACATGGGCAAAGGACTTGAATAGACACTTCTCCAAAGAGGACATTCAGATGGCCCATAAAAATATGAAAAAATGTTCAACATCACTAATCATCAGAGAAATGTACATTAAAATCACATTGAGATATCACCCCACACCTGCAAGGATGACTACCATCAATAAATCAACAACAAATAAGTGCTAACAAGAATGTGGAGAAAAGGGAAACAGTACACTGTTATGGGAATGCAGTGTGGAATTTCTTAAAAAAAATTAAAAATGAAACTGCCTTATGACCCAGTGATTCCACTTCTGGGAATATATTCTAAGAATCCCAAAATACAAATTCAAAAAAATATATGTACCCTGTGTTCACAGCAGCATTATTTACAATAGCCAAAATCTGGAAATAGTCTAAGTGTCCATGAGTATATAAAAAGCTCTAGTACACTTACACAATTGAATACTACACAGCAGTGAAAAAGGAATTCTTACCTTTTGGACAGCATCGATGAACCTGGAGACTATTATGCTAAGTGAAGTAAGCCAGTCGGTAAAAGATAAATATCATATAGCCTCACTCATATGTGGAAACTAATGAACAAAATAAACTAACCAGCAAAATAAAAACAGAGACATAGTACTTTGAACAGACAGCTGCTGGAGGGGAAGAAGAAGGGAATGGATTAAAGCTGGTGAAGAGATTAACCAAAGAACATATATACATGACCCATAGACACAGACAATGGTATGGACATTGCCTGAGGGGGGGCACTAGGTGGAGGTGGGCAAAAGGAGAAAAGTGGGGACAACTATAATAGCATAAACCATATAACATTACTTAATAAAAGGAAAGATAAAAATCTTGGAGAAAATGAAAATTGACCTATAATCCAAGATTTAAATCCAGAGCTACTTCTGTTCTGAGGTCTTCACCAATCATGAAAAAATCAGTATAAAATTGAACAAAATTTTGGCAATTTCCAAGGATGACGAGACAAAAAATCAAGCTCAGAACCCACTAGGAATAGAGTCTGCTAATCATGCTCCAACATACACATTTTAAACTTGAACCCTGGAATATACAGTCAGAGTGTGGTTGAAATGAAGTTCATCAATCTTTTTGTTGACTGGTAACTGCTAACTTGCTTACATCAGCAAAGAACCTATTTGTAAATATGGTCACATTTACAGGTACCTGGAGGTTAGGACTTTAACATATATTTTGGGGAACACATTTCAACCCATAACATGTATACTTTTTATTCTTCATTAGGAATTGTTAACTATAGTTGTTGACTGTAATAATATATCTCATTAGACTGATATGAGAATTAATAAAATGTCAAATAACAATTAAAATAACATGACACATTAAGAACCCAATGAAGATGTGTTTATTATTATTATTATTGTCATTATCATTATTATTACCAATGTAATTCTTGGTGTGATTTAAGTTTTACAAACAATATTCTTTGTTGTACAATATGTCAAATCTGAAGTATAGTGCTTTGTAAAAATAGGGTCATAATGTTTGTTCAATGAAATAATAAAAGCAATTTTATTGTATAAATAACCCTCTGCCAAAAGCTCAACATTCCCATATTTAAGATGAAAAAAAGAGCTTATGAAGTTATCCAAGGAAATTATCTGGAAAAGTTAGGACAAGAGTTTAAATTTAAGCCTCCAGTTGTCCCTTTTCCACATCCCCATAATCTGAGAGTGGAGAGGGATTATTTATTTATAAGAAACCCTGAGGATCAGTGTATTTTTCCCAGTGTAAACTGCATACTGTAACAACATGCTGTTATTGAATGATGATGACTCACTAATAATCTTCTTCATTGAGCATATTGATCAACTTTATTTGGTGCTGCCAAGGTTTTTCATGCTTCATACAGGAACTCTAGGTAGCAAGGCAGAGGTAAAGCAGGACAAGAGTTAGTGCATAAAGAGAAGGAAATTACATTCTGTCTACACCTCTGCCCTGCAGTTGTAGGTAAGAAAGTGTAAGACCTAAAACCAGACTCCACTTTCTCTTCTCTTTTCAGGATTTCTGTGGCCAAAACCCAAAATAATCCTAACTTCAGCCAGAATATCCCTCCTAACAATCATCTAGAGACCTTTGCAAGAGAGGCTATTTTCCAGGTCCCATTGTGCATTGATTCAGGGTGGTGGCTACACTGGCGACAATCTCACTGTTTTCCAAAAGAATCAAAGCCAACTGTGGTTTCATGGAAGATGAGTATTGTTTACATTTGCATTTTCTGTAACCATGTTTAGGAAACAGTTTAAGCAAAATACAGCCATGAAAATACAACTTAGACATTAGACCATGGGTATAATAAAGTCACTCCCACAAACTTGCTTGGGAGCAGGCCTCCAATGTTCCCATTGAAAGAAAAGGACTCAGAGGAAAAGTGCTCCTTGTCCCCCTCAGTTGTGCATGGTCCATGCTCCTTCGAGGTATATGTTCCTTTGATTGGCTGGGAATGTTCTTCTATCATCTCCTGCTACAGTTAGAGTGCTAAAGATAGTTTATTCAGTTCTTACCTGCAGGTCTATCCATAAAAACTCTTCCTGAGGAGAACCTCATCACTCAATTTCCCCCTTCTTTTCCCAAAGTTTCTATTTCTTTACTTAGACAGCCCCCCAAGAGCCTTTGATATCTTTTGCCCACACTCTATTCACAATGCTAAATTAAGCTGTTTATAACATACTCTCTTGAGAAATAGACCACAGAGATTCAGGGTGCAGGTGCCTCTCCAGAAAACATGCGCTTGAGCAATGGAGACAGAAAGTCCACAGTGGAGCCAGGGCCCATAAAAACATCCTCTAGAGCCCTTGAAGGGACCAGTTTAGGGGCTTTTTTCCAACAGACAGAAGCAGCAGTAGTACAGCCTTCTGAAGACGGTAAGTCTCAAGTCAGGTCCAGGAAAATTATGAGGAAGAAGATAACATTGACAGAAGGGGCATTTGGGAACCTGGTATGTACAGGAGATAGAACCCTTTCAATAGGGAATAGATGCCAAAGCTGCCAAGATGCTTAGATCCTGGAATAAAGGTGAGTGGCACAGACTGAACTACAGCTTCTATTTCATTCAGAGCTGAGGCTGAGTCACATGTGGCCACACAAGTGTTGTGGGTCCAAAGCTTCTGTGGGCTCAAATACTCCCACCCATTTCATAGCTGGGAGGTCAAGACTGTGCCTGGTTGGGTCAGAATCTTCCTGTCTGCACTAGTCTCAATTTATCTATGAGCCAAGGTGATCACCCCTTTCCTAGGCAATCATAGCTGGGCGTGGATCTTCTGTTGTTATTTGGTTAATTCAGTACTTGTCTGACCTTCCCAGACTGTCAATATTTTACCACCAAAGACTATGTTTTGTTCATTAGCTCTTAGTACAAGGAACCACTACAACTTCCTTGTGAATATCAGTCTGTGAATGCAAACTAATAGCATTGGAGTATTGTAGCTCGAAATAATGCCAAGATAGCCAATAAATCTTCATTTCTCAGATCAGGAGGAGAATGCAGACAGAGAGGAAAAATGATCCCAGAAATTTAGCTATTAAGAAACTTAAAAGGAACTATGAAACAGATATGAAAGTGTATTACTGCCTGGGAGAATACATCTGTGCTGTAGGAGGTCTGAAAGGGGCATTTGTTCTGTCTCAATGAAAAGATCCTCTTTTAAAGGTATTGTACATATGCTTTAAAGATCTTCAGTGGCATTCATTACTCCATGCCCCCTCAAACATTCTTATACTAAATTCTATAGTCCTCCCACGCCTCAAATACATGCTTTTTTTTATCCATGTTCATGGTTTAATCACTTCTTCTGTGGACCATCCAGGACTCTTTACCTTCTGTTTATTCCCCTTTGTCCCATCTATACAACATCACCTCCACTCTGTTTCAAATTTTTTGTGGTTCCTTATAGTGTAAAAAACAAGCCTGCTACCAGGTAAACCTCACATGGGTGCAGATGCCACTGCATACCTTTGGTCATTTTCTTCCAGCACCCTGCTCTCCTACCTCTTCCCTCCAAAGAACTCAGATCTACAAGTCTCTACACCTCATCACTAATCATTACTGAGCATCCACCTAGACAGGCCTTTCTTCTTTTACCATTCCCTATGGGTGCATCCACCAGGTGAATGTGGCCTCTTGTTTATATTCTTGTCTGATGCTCTCAGCTTGCTTAATGGGACCTCAAGAAATGAAAGCCAATTCCCCTCTCCACAACAGCACCTTAAATTTAAATATTATTTATTTATTTATGTTATCAATGAGAAAACTTGATACCATGGAGTTTAAATAGATATCAAGGTCATGGGATTAGTTTAAGAGCAAGATTTGGGACTTATCTAAGGCCAACTATTTAACCATAGCACACTTCATTATTCATCTGCTTTTCTGACCCTTTTCTACTGTTTCTAAGATCATCTTTATTAAAGTCACAACTATACTGCATTACAAGTGCTTTCTCTCAATTTCCTTGTATTTGTTTAGTTCTCAGAAAAGTTTTTCCAAACCCATGCTGCAAATTAATATATCTAACATTAAGACCAGATATTGAGAAGGCACCAAACATCTCCTGTCTTATTTAAAAAGATGGAGTGACTCTGAAGAATCAGAACTGAGGTTATTGGAAAGGAGGTTTCTTTTCAGAAAACGTGGTTATGTTGTCTATTCTTCTTATTTCTCTGATCCACACTGAGGGTCAATTGCTTAATCTGTCATGAAACTACAGGAAAGAGTTGATACATAATTATCCGTATCTCAGTTTGAACTCATGAGTCCTTGGTTTTTTAAAGCACTGTGTGTGTGTGTGTGTGTGTGTGTGTGTGTGTGTGTGTACTGTATTTTAAAAGTTTGGGATATTCAAAATGAAAGCCCTTGGATATTATGTTCTCTGGAAGCTCAAATCTGATATCTTCTCATTTACACTTCACTCTATTGGAGAAGACTATCAGATGGAATGGCTGAACAGGATCAGTAATCCTAACTCTACTGGTTTTATGGCTCCTGGGCTCCTTCTCTCCTCCTGCCAACATTCCCTGGCTTTTACCTGCTACTTTGCTGTTAACCAACAAAGAACTTGGCTACCCTGCTCTTTGTTTCACAGTGGGAAAAATAACACAGTACCAACTAGGGAAACAACTGGAGTCAAAGCACATGAGTTTACAGAACATAGATTCCATATGCTGAAAAAAATTGGACCTTGGCCCCAAAGAATTACAGATAATTTTTCTTACCAGATAAATGGATTCCTATGTAGGTTTATATGCCTACACTCACACACTAGCTAGCTTCCATTCTGCATTTGGTGAACCCCTTGCTTAATCTCTCAGTACTGACTGTCTCTGTCACCACAATAGGAAATTCAGAGTCCTTTCTAAAAGATTCAATAAAAGTAGACACCCTTGAACCTTTGCAGACAAACAACAGCAAAAATTCCAGTAAGAGAATGACAAACACTATGCCTTTAAACTGAAATCCTCTTTGGGGACGAAAGAAATCACTGCCTTTGGGTTGGGTCAAGGGCTGCTCTACCTCTAACCCAGTATGGTCTGAGGAGTGAAAATACAGAATCTCAATGTCAGTCTCTGCCCAAATATATGGAGTTAGGTAACAGAGCTCTCCACATAGTTAAGTAACTGTTCTGGTTGAGTCTAAATCTTGTGTGGTGGCTGGAAGCACAAATAGTCAGATTACCTAGTCCTTCACTACTTACTGGCTCTCTGATTCTGTTCAAACTACTCTGCTCCCTTTTACCTGTACCCTTAGGTACCTGTGAAATTAGTATAACAGTATTCATTACTCTGAAGTGTTTTTTAAAAGGATAAAGTGATATTGGGAATGTAAATATTCTGCATAATGCCTAGCATAATGCAAGTGTTCAGTTAAATGTCAGTGATTATTGATGATGACTATAATTTGAAAACTCCATTGGAACAGTTTAAGAACCCCAATGGAAACTGAGTTCCACTGCATCTAGAACATATACTTTCAATGGTGATATATTCTGTTGTACATTTTAAGGGACTTTGAATTTCTAGTTTGTACAGAATTCTTTACATGGCCTCACCCAGCAACTACTCCACTGCAACAGTCTCCGAATTCCTCCTCATCTGCTTCCCTAACTACCAGAGTTGGCAGCACTGGCTGTCCCTGCCTCTCAGCCTCCTCTTCCTCCTGGCCATGGGGGCCAACGCCACCCTTCTGATCACCATCCGGCTGGAGGCATCTCTGCATGAGCCCATGTACTACCTGCTCAGCCTCCTCTCTCTGTTGGACATCGTGCTCTGCCTCACTGTCATCCCCAAGGTCCTGGCCATCTTCTGGTTTGACCTCAGGTCTATCAGCTTCTCTGCCTGCTTCCTCCAAATGTTTATCATGAATTGCTTCCTTGCCATGGAGTCCTGCACATTCATGGTCATGGCCTATGACCGCTATGTGGCCATTTGCCACCCATTACGATACTCATCCATCATCACTGATCAATTTGTGGCTAGAGCTACTATGTTTGTTGTAGCCCGGAATGCCCTGTTTTTCCTTCCTGTTCCAATCCTTTCTTCCCAACTCAGATATTGTGCAGAGAACATCATCAAGAACTGCATCTGCACTAACTTGTCTGTGTCCAAACTCTCCTGTGATGACATCACTTTCAACCGGCTCTACCAGTTTGTGACAGGCTGGACCCTACTGGGCTCTGACCTCATCCTTATTGTTCTCTCCTACTCCTTCATCCTGAAAGCTGTGCTAAGGATCAAGGCTGAGGGAGCTGCAGTCAAGGCCCTGAGCACATGTGGTTCTCACTTCATCCTCATCCTCTTCTTCAGCACAGTCCTGCTGGTTCTGGTCATCACCAACCTGGCCAGGAAGAGAATCCCCCCAGATGTCCCCATCCTGCTCAACATCCTGCACCACCTGATCCCCCCAGCTCTGAACCCCATTGTTTATGGTGTGAGAACCAAGGAGATCAAGCAGGGAATCCTGAAACTACTGAGAGGTTTGTAATAAGTAGAAAGAATCAGGTCCATCTTTGACTTTTATTACCATCTTTGATTGGTAATAAAAATCAGGAATTATATTTATGTTGGATAGCAAATTTTACTTGTAATGATGGACTAAGTTATGATTTTCCTTTTTTCTTACTATCTCAGAAAACAATGTATACCTTACATTGTGAACCTTTGTTTTTTATTGCTTCAAAGGAAATCTCCCTTTCTTGGATTTTATGGTTACTTAGGAATTTTGCTGTACCAAATCGTTAAGCACAGTCTTCCAACCTTAGCAAACCAGAGCTGAATTAGAGAGGTAGTTTTTGTCAGTAAAGAAACTAACTGACTACAATGACTTTTAAAAGATCTGTCTGTCCCCTGGCTTGCAAGGGCATAGATGTCTTCAGTATCTCCTGTTTCAGCCTGACAAAGCCCTACATAGCTTTTGCTGTAAAGGGTTGATTGGTTTAAGTATAGATGTTTACATCAGAATTTGTCCCTTAGGGTATATATTTCTTCATCTTGACCACCCCTGATCTCTTCTTTGGCATCTATGGCAGACATATGTCTTCCAGGTCCTCAATCCTTTCAGACTCTGTAAAGATATTCCATCTAACCCTGGCTGGTGTTGCTCAATTGATTGAGCAATGGCCTGTGAACCAAAGAGTTTCTGGTTTGATTCCCATTCAAGGCACATGCATGGGTTCAGGGCCAGGTCCCCAGTAGGGGGTGCCTGAGAAGCAACCACACATTGATGTTTCTCTCCATCTCTTCCTTGTTCCATTTTCCTCTCTCTAAAAATAAAGATAAAGAAACAGATTAGAGATCCCAGAAATAAACCCAGTGTGTATGGTCAATTAATATTCAACAAAGGGGGCAGAAGCACAAAATGGAGTAAAAATAGCCTCTTCAACAAATGGTGTTGGGAGAGCTGGACAGTTACATGCAAAAAAAAATATGAAACTTGATCACCAACTTACACCAAAAATAACAACTTAAACAAATAACAACTTGATCACAACTTAAACAAAAATAAAGTCAAGATGGATAAAAGATTTAAATATAAATTACAACACCATAAAAGCCCTAGGAGAAAATGTAGGCAGGAAAATCTCAGATATTCCACACAACAATGTTTTCACCAATATGTCCCCTAGAGCAAGGGACATAAAGGAAAGAATAAACAAATGGGACCTCATCAAAATAAAAAGCTCTTCAAAACTAGCATTAAAATGAAAAGAGAACCAACCATATGGGAAAATATATTTGTACATGATACCTGGGACAAGGGTTTGGTCTCCAAATATATAAAGAACTCACATGACTTCACTCCAGGAAGACAAAATATCCAATTAAAAAATGGGCAAAGGACTTGAACAGACACTTCTCCAAGGAGCATACAGATGGCCCAGAGACACATGGAAGGAAATTCAGCTTCACTGAATTAGAGAGGTGCAAATTAAAACCACAATGTGATACCACTTCACACCAGTCAGAATGGCCATCGTAAACAAATCAACAAACAACAAGTGTTGGAGAGGTTGTGAAGAAAAGGGAACTGCAGTGCACTGTTGGTGGGAATAAGATGGGTGCAGCCACTGTGGAAAACAGTACGGAATTTCCTCAGAAAACTAAAAATGGAACTGTGTTTTGACCTGGGCAATACCACTGCTGGGATTATACTCTAAGCATCCTGAAACACCAATTTAAAAGAACCTATGCACCCCAATATTTCAATGCTGCATTATTTTCAGTAGTGAAATGTGAGAACAGCATAAGCGTCCATCAGTAAATGAGTGGGTCAAAAAACTACGGCACATTTACAAAATGGAATACTATGCAGCAGAAATAAAGAAGGAGATCCTACTCTTCACAACAACATGGGTGGAACAGGAGAGCATTATGTTAAATGAAATAAGCCAGGCAGTAAAATACAAATACCACACAATCTCACCTATAATTTGAATCTAATCAACAGAACAAGTAAGCAAAATACAATCAGAGACATTGAAATAAAGAACAAACTGACAATAACCAGAGAGGAGGGGGGAGAGTGATAATAGGGGAAGGGCCATCAAGGGACATGTATAAAGGACACATGGACAAAGCCAAAAGGGGTAGGTTCAAGGGTGGAAAGTGAGGGTGGGGAGATTTGGTGGGGTGAAAATGAAGACCATTGTACTTGAACAACAATAAAAATAATAATAATAGGGACTTCAACCCAAGATGGAGGCATAGGTAGACACACTGTGCTTCCTCACACAACCAAAATAAGGACAACAAAAATTTAGGAACAAAAAAACAAACAGTACTGACAGAAAATTGAACTGTATGGAAGTCCAACAACCAAGGAATTAAAGTAGACATATGCATCCAGACCAATAGGAGGGGCAGAGTCAGGCAGCTAGGTGGAGAGGGGTCACGGCAAAAAAAGTGGTGGCTGGCAGCCCCTGGGTGTGCAAGATGGCAGCAGGCAGACCCAGCGAGGCAGCAGATTGTGGAGGGGCATGGAGCACAAGGGACTGGCAAACTGGGTGTTTCCACATTTGCACACAGATAAATCAGGTGAAACTGGAGAGTGAGACAGATCATGCAACCCAGGGTCCCAGCATGGGGAAATAAAGCCTCAAAACACCAATTGAAAAACATCTGTGGGTGCTGAGATGCTGAGAGAGACTCCCAGCCTCACAGGAGAGTTCATTGGGGAGACCCACAGGATCCTAGAACATACACACAACCTCCCACATGGGAATCAGCACCAGAAGGGCCCATTTTGCTTGGGGGAAACAGCAGAAGTGACTGAAATACAGCAGAGAGCGGAGCAAGTGCCATTGTTCCCTCTTGGACCCCAGTCCCACATACAACATCACAGCACAGTGAAAGGGTTGACTCACCTGAGCAAACACCTAAGGCTCTGCCCCTCATTACATAACAGGGTTTCAAGACAAAAAATGGTCCAAATGGAAGAACAGATCAAAGCTCCAGAAAAAAACACAATTAAATGATGAACAGATAGCCAACCTATCAGATGCACAGTTCAAAGCACTGGTGATCAGGATGCCCACAGAATTGGTTGAATTTGGTCGCAAATTAGAGGAAAAAAATGAAGGCTATGCTAAGTGAAATAAAGGAAAATGTATAGGCAAGCAATAGTGATGGGAAGGAAACTGAGACTCAAATCAATGCAGGGGACCAGAAGGAAGAAACAACCAAACAGAAAACAAGGAAGAAACAAGAATTCAAAAAAAAAATAAGGAGAGGCTTAGGAACCTCCAGGACATCTTGAAACATTCCAACATCGGAAGTATAGGGGTAACAGAAGGGGAAGAGGAAGAACAAGTGGAAAAGTTATTTGAACAAATAATAAAGAACTTCCCCAATCTGACAAAGGAAATAGACTTCCAGGAAGTCCAGAAAGCTTAGAGAGTCCCAAACAAGTTGGACCCAAGGAGGAACACACCAAGGCACATCATAATTACATTAGCCAAGATTAAAATGAAGGAGAGAATCCTAGAAGCAGGAAGAGATAAGGAAACAGTTACAAACAAAAGTGTTCCCATCAGACTGTCAATTGATTTCTCAAAAGACACCTTACAGGCAAGAAGGGGCTGGAAAGAAGTATTCCAAGTCATGAAAGGCAAGGACCCACATCCAGGATTGCTCTATCCAACAAAGCTTTCATTTAGAATGGAAAGGCAGATAAAGTGCTTCCCAGGTGAGGTCAAGTTCAAGGAGTTTATCATCACCAAGCCCTTATTATACTAAGTGTTAAAGGGACTTATCTAAGAAAAAGAAGATAAAAAATATGAACAGTAAAATGACAACAAACTCACAACTATTAACAACCACACCTAAAACAAAAACAAAAACAAACTAAGCAAACAACTAGAACAGGAACTGAATGACAGAAATGGAGATCACAGGGAGGGATAGCAACAGGGGAGTGGGAGGAGGAGAGAGGGGAAAGGTACAGAGAATAAGTAGCATAGATGGTAGGTAGAAAATAGACAGGGGAAGGGCAAGAATTGTATGGTAAATGTAGAAGCTAAAGAACTTATGACACAGGGACAGGAAGGAAAGGAGGGGAATGTGGGTGGGAGAGGGTGTGCAGGGTGAAGGGGAATGAAGGGGGGGAAATGGGACAACTGTAATAGCATAATCAATAAAATATATAAAATAATAAATAAATAAATAAAAAGAACCAGAAGGACATCTTAAGATTTGTCTCTACTGGATTGTTATAGTAAACACTTAAAAATAAAATAAAAATAAAAATAAATTTAAAATCATTTAAAAAATGGCCTGAACCCTTAAAAAAGAAGATTTTCCATCTGTACAATTGCTCTTTATTACTTTTCATTGTTTTCAAGAATAAACAGTATAAAAAAATGTTTGTTCAGTATATTGAATGTATACACATTAAATTACATAGACATAAATGAGTTCATCTTCTTTCCCACCCCATCCTCCCCCTCCTCCTTCCTCTCTTCTTGTTTTCTCCTCCAATTACATATCAATTATGAGTGAAAAATATTTAACATCAAAAAAGTAAATCAATAAATGTTTCACTTGTCCATTCCTCTTTCCAATTAAACCACTGCAGTATAGGTAATAAGGGAAAATAATATATCCATAGTATGTTACACTTCATAGCCCATTTTGTAAACTGACCATAATGAAATAACCCCACTTTAAATATACTAAATCCCCACTTAAACATAAATTTTTCAAGAGTACATTTAATGTCTAAAATAAATTTCTGTTTGTTCCAAATGCAGAAGTAGATGTTTATTCAAGCATGTATGCTCTTTATGTAGATCACTTCATGCTGCCCCAGCTCCCTTCTTCTTGGTTTCCCTCACTCTCTCCCTCTTCATCAACATTCCCATATTAAATTTTGTTTTCTTTGTTTTCTCTGCTCTTGCTGCTCTCTCACCTCTTTTGCCCCATTCTCCTATACCCCCCAGGAGGGAGGCTTATGGTCTATGATCAGATTCCTAAAGTGGTTTTAGCCCCCATGGGCTATGGGGAAGAAAGGGACACAGTAGAGCTTAGGGCCCTGAAAATAGCCTCTGGTGCCTCTGAGGGGCTGGTCCACATGGTATGGTAAGCAGTCATAAGTAGCAGCAGTACAGTACATCCTGCTCAAGCTAGTATGTCTGCTTTAGAGCTAGGAAACTCATGATGATGGGAATTATGAGGCATATAGCACTCCAGGTATGCAATATAAGCTGGGAGGGGAAATTATTCTGATAGGACTAAAACACATATGGTGCTGCAGATTCAGAGGCTACCAATACCTCAAATCTGGTGGGTCACTGCTTTCACATGAGAACAACCTTTTCTAGTATAAGCTGTATGGTACCCTTTTAGAGAAGCCAAGATTTTCAAGGTGAGTGTTCTTAAATTAAAACTATACCTTCATTATTAATGGCCTGTGGCAAATGCAGACCAAGAGTTCATATTCTCAACTGCAATTCAGTCACCCCTAAAGAACATTGCCCTAGAAGCACCATGTATGATAGGTGCCTGATTTCCCTGCCTGATTTTCCTTCCTGGTTTTCCAGATCATCCTGCCTTGTCTCCCAGTGTTCTTTCCTGCTTCTCCAAGTGGGATAAAAAAGATTTTCCATTTCTCAAACAACCATGCTTCCCAGAAGACTCCAGACTAGGTGTGGAGTCAATAGTATATTTGTGATGTATTGATCCAGGAAAAAAAAAGAACACTATAACCAACTGAGGACAAAGCAGATGAGTTTATAGAAATAGATTTACTTCTTTAAGGTCACTGAAATCTGGGAACAGATACAGTCTGACTAACAGGATGGTTTTTTATCTGGATTATGTCTGAAGCTATAGTTATTTTCTAATTCTACTTCTATATTTTGAACCTCAGATCTTTGGCCTCCCTTTGTTAATAAAACCTAGTTCCAATAGCCAAATATATGTTATATAAAAGAATAGTGTTTCTGTGAATACATTTGAAAATATCTGGATATTTTGACATTCTTTACTAAACAGTGACATTGATTCTTTAAAAATAAATAAATAAATAACTCCATTGGCTTAATGTAGAAGTGAGGGAAGAGTGGTATCTAGCCTAAGTCAAGGAGTTTTGTGTTGCTGGAGAGTCCTGGACTCTGGTACAGGCATCTGTGTCACCTAAACTGGGAGCTCTGAATGTGTTGATTGTCTCTGTCCTTAATAAGGTATTTCCATCCTGAGTTTGAAAGTTCAGTTTGCTAAGAAATCTAAAGAAACATTGGTGAAAAGTATTGAAAAAGAAAATACAAACTGTAATTTTGAAATGACCCAGAAATAGAACTGTATGAAAGGAGTTCCCCTATATAACCCAAGAGTCACAGATACCATGTGGCTAACACCAAGGGCAAACTCATATGTCAAGCAAAATAGAAAGAGAGGTGTTTAGTTTTCCAAAAGTCTGGACCTGTACTGTCCAATAGAATAGCCAGTAGCCTATTGAGCACATGTGACTATTGAGCACTTGAAAAATGAGGCTTGCAGAATTGAGGTGTATTGTGAGTGTCAAACACACACCTGATATTGAAAACTTAGTACAAAGATAAAAACTAAGAATGTAAATTAGTTTTTGTTTTATTGTTGTTCCAGTACAGTTGTCTCCATTTTCCTCCCACCATTCTCCCTCAGCTCACCCATCCCCACCTCCCACCCTCAATCCTACTCCCCCATTAGATTTGTCCATGGGTCTTTTATACACATTCCTTGATGAACCTTTCCCTTCTTTCCCCATTATACCTCTCCTCTCCCCCGCTGGTTACTGTCATTTCTTTATTTCAATGTCTCTGGTTATATTTTGCTTGCTTGTTTGTTTTGTTGATTAGGTTCTACTTACAGTTGAGATCATGTGGTGTTTGTCTTTCAACACCTGGCTTACTTCACTTGGCATAGTGCTCTCCAGTTCCATCCAAACTGTTGCTAAGGGTAGGAGTTCCTTCTTTCTGTTGTGCAATATTCCATGGTCTAACTGTACCATAGTTTTTTGATCCACTCACTTACTGATGGGCACTTAAGTTGCTTCCAGCACTTGGCTATTGTAACTTATGCTGCTATGGACATTGAGGTGCATAGGTTAGCCCATTAACAGTTTTTTATATTGATTACATGTTAAAGTGATAATATTTTGGATATATTGAGTAAAAAATGTAACTATAACTAATTTTGCATGTTTTCTTTTAATTTTTTCCTGATGGTTTTTTATTGTATTTTTCCCATTACCATTTATCCCCCTTACACCATCTTCCACCGCCACCCACTCACCATCCCTACAATCACCTCTCTGTTGTCCATGTCCATGAGTCCTTTTTTTCCCCTCCCTCCACTCCCCTGTCATCCCACCCCAGGGCTGTCAGCCTTCTCAAATTTTTTTGTATGTGGCTCACATTATGCTTTTATTGGAAGTGCTTCTCTAGGTTATATGGAAACTGATAATATATTAGGCAAAAGGGAAGGGCAAATTTGTTTTTTCCAACTTCCAAAACTGCCTTCAAATATTCACCCTTCTTGTCTTTGAGGAACAGGCTTAAACTTTCTCAGAAAATATAAAGAAGCTGACTTGTAAGATCACTGCCACTGTTGACAAATACTGGTTAAAGTTGGACTTCCCCAGAGCATTAGAAACAATATCACTGGGTTATATCAACCAATGTTATGAGATAGGCTTTCTCATGGAAACAATATAAAAGGTTACCTCATAGGTGTCTTGATTTTGTTCATAACTGCTTGTGGTATACCAGGCCAGGAACCCATGAAAACTGTTTAGTCAGGTCAGGGTTTGTGACTGACCAAGAACCCACATGTAATCAATCAGATGAAGACAGCAGGTGCTTCTTCTATCCCTCACCCTTGGAATAGTGCTATTGGACAAAAATCAATGGCTTCTGAAGTTTTTGTCCCAAGACATTAAGAAACTTTGAATATCTTGTCTAAGGTGCTATTTCCTATAAGTTGATAGTCATAATGCTAATAAAGTCTTCAGATATTTCCCGGTGATACACTCAGCCCTGAATTCTCCTTTGCCTGTGATGTCTTCTTTTGGAGAAAGGACAAGGGCAGGCATTTGTTTGGGGCCTATGCTTATCTGCTCTAGAAGCAGAGCCTGCATGAGGGTTTTCATTTATAGAGGCAGAAAAGGTAGTAAGAGCTGTGATTCAGACTTCTTGGTCACATGTCATGGCTTCATTATTATGATTTTAGTAAAAATGACTTTAATTACCTTTGCCTTTGTTTCCTCCCCTGCAAAATTCAGAAAACAATGGTGTTTTCTTGTAAAAAGCATATTCATGCCCTGGCTGGAGTGGCTCAGTGGATCAAATGTCAGCCTGTGAGCCAAAGGGTCATCTGTTTGATTCCCACTCCTGGCACATGCCTGGTTTGCAGGCCAGGTCCCCAGTTGGGGGTGTGCGAGAGGCAACTGATCAATGTATCTCTCACACATCAATGTTTCTCTCCCTCTCTTTCTCCCTCCTTTTCCCTCTTTCTAAAAATAAATAAATAAAATCTTTTTTTAAAAAGGATGATCATGTAACTTATCAAACAAGTTAAGAAATTATTAAAAGTGAAAAAGGGTATAAATGGGAATTATGCCAGGCAAATAAAAAACATGGTCATCCTATCATTCTCCTTGTAGGACTTTTACAGACTGGATTGGTTTATATTTACCAAGCACTTAAATAGTACCAGACATTTAACTATGATTATCTTTCGATGGTTCTTTGGAAAATGAGTCACTTCTCCATGAGTATTTATTATATCTGGATAGATTTATTTTTATCTTACCTTTAAAGTTTTCTGAACTGTCAGTTGTGATCAAGAATCTTTACATGGCATCACCCTGCAACTGCTCCACTGCTCCAGTCTCAGAATTCCACCTCATCTGCTTCCCTAACTACCAGAGTTGGCAGCACTGGCTGTCCCTGCCTCTCAGCCTCCTCTTCCTCCTGGCCATGGGGGCCAATGCCACCCTTCTGATCACCATCCGGCTGGAGGCATCTCTGCATGAGCCCATGTACTACCTGCTCAGCCTCCTCTCCCTGCTGGACATCGTGCTCTGCCTCACTGTCATCCCCAAGGTCCTGGCCATCTTCTGGTTTGACCTCAGATCCATCAGCTTCTCTGCCTGCTTCTTTCAAATGTTTGTCATGAATAGTTTCCTGACCATGGAGTCCTGTACATTCATGGTCATGGCCTATGACCGCTATGTGGCCATCTGCCACCCACTACGATACTCATCCATCATCACTGATCAATTTGTGGCTAGGGCTGCCACATTTGTTGTGGCCCGGAATGGCATTCTTACTATGCCTATCCCTATCCTTTCTTCCCGACTCAGATATTGTGCAGAGAACATCATCAAGAACTGCATCTGCACTAACTTGTCTGTGTCCAAACTCTCCTGTGATGACATCACCTTCAACCGGCTCTACCAGTTTGTGACAGGCTGGACCCTACTGGGCTCTGACCTCATCCTTATTGTTCTCTCCTACTCCTTCATCCTGAAAGCTGTGCTAAGGATCAAGGCTGAGGGAGCTGCAGCCAAGGCCCTGAGCACATGTGGTTCTCACTTCATCCTCATTCTCTTCTTCAGCACAGTCCTGCTGGTTCTGGTCATCACCAACCTGGCCAGGAAGAGAATCCCCCCAGATGTCCCCATCCTGCTCAACATCCTGCACCACCTGATCCCCCCAGCTCTGAACCCCATTGTTTATGGTGTGAGAACCAAGGAGATCAAGCAAGGAATTCAGAAATTGCTGAGGAGTTTGTAAGAACTAAAATATGTGAGATTTGACTTTGGGAACAGAAGCTGATAATGGAGAATAATTTTAATGATGCATAGAAAAATTTATATAGTTACTGCAGGAATAAGTATGGGTTTTTCTCTCCCCAATGTTTCAAGTGATTATGGTGAAACCTATATTTTGGCTCCTGTTTTCTATTGCAGTGCCTTTTTTGCATTCTGGAGTTACCTGGAAGTTTCTCCTAGCTTCATCTCTGTGAAAGGGACTTGTCAAGCCATAATCACAGGAGCTTAATTAGAGTACTATTGTTTTTAAAATAAGGAATAAGTGGTAGTCTAATCATTTCTCATACCACTCAATTTACTCAATTAATATTTCGATATGTATTAGGCCTCTTGGTTCTACTTGAGATCTACAGATCAAATTGGTTTTGTGCCATGAATGGGTCTCTTATGGACATACAGAAAGTTGGCTCCAGAACCTGAATTCTTACAGTCAAGTGAATACCATATACCATCCATTGTCTCCTCTAGTTCTGCCAGATCCTATTAATACCTTTTTCTCATGATACTTCTCTGTGATATAAATTTCCTGTAGCTCTTTTCTTTTTTGAGAATAATTTTAAATAAATATTAAGATGACTCGATGGTGTATATGTTTTTTGTCATCCCCATTCCGCCTACACTTTGCCCACCTCTACCCAGCCCTCACCCCTCTTCCTTCTGGCCACTATCACACTGTTGTCTGTGTGTGTTATGTATATATGTTTTCTGGCTAATCCCTTCATCTTCCTTTATCCAGTCCTGCCTTCCCACTTCTCCTCTGACACTTGTCAGGCTATTTCATGTACCCATGCTTCTGTTCCTATTTTGTTTGATAGTTTATTTTGTTCGTTAGTTTATTTTGTTCATTAGGCTCCATATATGAGATCATGTAATATTTTCTTTCTTTAAGTGGCTTATTTCACTTAGCATAATAATATCAAGGTCCATCCATGCTTTCACAAAGAGTAAGATCCCCTTCTTTTTTTACAGCTCTGTAGCATTCTATCATGTAAATGTACCACAGTTTTTTCAATCTACCCATCTATTGATGGGCACTTCAGCTGTTTCCAGATCTTAGCACTGTAAATAGTGCTGCTATGAAGTAGGGGTGCATATATTCCTTTGAAATGGCATTTTGGGATTTAAGTAAAAGGGTTTTTTTTTTTTTAATTTTTCAGATGTTCTTTACCAACTTCTGACTTCATATGATCCTACCCAAATTTTCCATTAGATTTCAGACATGGCCTGCATCCCCACTCTGTCCTGTTTATTTTAGATATATTTAAATTTACTTTTTTAGCTTATTTTCATTCCTCTTGCATAGTCCTTTTATCCTGTACTGATGACAACATAGTTTCCTATGGCATCCAGGCCTTTGGATTGGTGAGTTATGTGAACAAAGATAAATCCATTCTCTTTGTAGTTCCCACCCTGATCATTCCCTGAAAATGGTGGAGACTCAGATATTTACCAATTATTTTTCCTGAGATTAATTTTCATGGGTAACTGTGACCCTATTTCATTTTTTTTTAATTGGTACAGCTCAATTCTCCACAATTTACTTCTTGAGGCACACAAAAATACTTGGTGAATTGTCCACATTGCCATACTTTTATTATTTCTGGATACCTAGAATTCCATATCAATAAGGATTTTGAGTCTTCAAATCTTTTGTCCTTTGGAATTCCCACTAAAGAACATTGGGTAAAAGGTGAAAGATTTATATGATTGGAAGAGAAACCAGAGCATGGAATATTGGGTAAATAGACATCCAAGATTTATTTAAATTCTACCAATGACAAAGAAGTACCATCTAGCACCTGGAAGAGAAAACCTCTGCTCCTGTTTGGGATTTTTTAAAAGTTTTCTTACTCATCTGCAGTTTTGTTCTGGGGCCTATGGGGAAGCACTTTCTGGTGAATTAAAATTCCAGTATTAGCTTTAATAATTTTTACCATGTTTCATTTAAAGGCATGCCAACTTAATAGCCCTAAAGTTTTTATGATCATATCATCATTATGAAGTATCTCTTTATCTTGAGACAAGTTTCATGCCTTCAAGTTTGCATTAATTAAACTAGAGTAGCTACCTGATATTTCCCTGGTTAGTCTTTCCATCATATATTTTTTCTTATCTTTTATTTTCAGTCATTCTGGGTGTTTATATTTAAAGTGTATCTTTTGTGAGCAACATGGATATATTCAATCTGGTAGTCTTTGTCTCTTACTTGGAACACTTGGCTTATTTACATAATACAACTACTGATAGCTTTATAGATAACATCTTATGATTTGTACTTTTAATTCATTTGTTTTACCTCCCCTTTTCCTAGTTTCTTATCTTATTTTTGATTAATCTAATTTTTATGCAAACATTTTTTCTTATTATTTTGGTGATAACCAGAGAATAAAAACTTGTAACCTTGACTTACTGCAGTCTAATTAAATGTATGTACTTTAAAAAATGTTTGTAATTATGTTATTATAGATGCAAGTTTGTCTTAGTATAAGAAATCATTAGATAAGCCTTCACCATTTGCACAAATCAATTTAATAAATAATTCTGTAACAAAGCAAATTATTCTGAATAAAACTATTAAAAACAAAGTATTAAAATATAAAATTGCCCTGGCTGGTGTGACTCAGTGTATTAGGTCCTGGCCTGTGAATTGAAAGCTGTTGGTTCAATTCCCAGTCAAGGCAAATGCCTTGGTTGCAGGCCAGGTCCCCAGTTGGGGGCATGCAAGAGGCAGCTTATCAATGTATCTCTCACACATCGTTTCTCTCCCTCTTTTTCTCCCTCCCTTCCCCTCTCTCTAAAAATAAATAAACAAAACCTTCTTAAAAATATAAAATAGACTTATTAATCTTTTTAAGTAGCTTGTTTGAAATTATTTTCAAGAAATTTGGTATCATTATAAAATGTTGTGTTTCTTCTTTTGCTAAAAAATTATTGGGATAACAGTGGTTAGTAACATTATATAAATTTCATGTGTACAGCTTTAAAACATTACATCTGTATATTCTGTTGTGTGTTTACCACCCAAAGTCCCCTCTCCTCATGTCCCCTTCTATTTGACCCCCTTTAAATATGTGCACTTTAAATTATTATTCAGGATTAGATATAATTGTTTTCCTTAAGTGACATATTTTCCCTGTGTGAATATATTTCTAAAACTTAAAAATTAATAATGAATCATTACAAAGTATCGATTTTAAAAACAATTGTTCTAGAATGCAGCTAATCGGTAAGTTGAAGTCTATAAGTCTAATGATGTTTGTCTTCTTAGGGGATCACTTAGATACATCTTCCAAGTCCCCAGGTGATATTTGTTTTTATCACAAATAATACATCTGTTTGCATAACTCTCAGATATTTGAAGAGAAACAACTCTCTTTCACTTCACCTCAGTTTAGATGCAGAAATCTCTCTTTTTACTTTAGAAATGTGCATCTACCTACAGGGAGATCAGAGCTCATGGGAGCAGGATTCCCAAACCAATTTTTCATGTTTTAAGCCACAAGAGAGATACAGCATCTTCATGAAGTTGTCCAGGGGCTAAAGCCACAAATATGAGAGAAGGCCTGTAAGAAATTGAGGAGTCACACTGCCTAAAAGCAACTGAATGATCAAACTGTTGTTTGGAGCAGACTTTCTCTGTAAGTATTTTTGGGAACAATACAGTGGAAAGCCAAGCCTCAGTAACACTTTAAATTTGGTTCTTGACTTAATTCTTTGTTTACTTTAGAGAGTATTATTGCACCCTCAGATGTGAGTTTGTGAGGACCCTGAGGATCACTGACATCAAAAGAGCCCGTTAGCGTGTGGGTCAGTAGAGCTCACAGTAGGTCAGCTCAGGTCTGTCTCTGGCAGGAAGGTTGACAGAGAGTATTCCTATTTTGATCAATAAAGACTTATTGTAAGTGTTTGGATTTGTGCCGACTGTCAAAAAAACAAATGAATGAAACCCTTTCCTTGACCTTAATGAGGTTTGGTCCTCCTAGAAGGGGTGGCTAAGACCTATGGATGCAGGCAGAGAGATAAAAACATAAAAAAAAAGGAACCTACAGAATTTCCAGAGTCCATGTGAAGAAGGTAATTTTCAAATTGGGACACCAGAGATTGGCCATAATTTTGTTTAAATAACTATAGATCATGGGAGAAGCTACTGATTTGATATCTGAAGCTGAATGGTTCTGTGGCTAGGCCTGGCTGCAATATGGGAGCAGTCTTGATCCTGGAAAAGCAATATTAGCATAACTAGGAATTTGATAGAAAAGCAAATTCTTGGGCTTCCCCCTGAGATATACAAAATTGACAACTAGGGATTGTGTTCAGCAATCTGAATTTAGGGATCTGAACAACCTAGACAAGAAGCCTAGGTGATTTGATGCATACTCACACTGGAGAACCACTGGTCTACATTAAAGAAAATCTTGATAAGACCATACTATATATTTGAGGAAAAAATAAAACCACTCTAAATCTTGATTGGTACATATTTTTGTGTCCTGGGTGCCCCCCAAAACATATGTCCAAAACATCCATCTGTAAAAGATGATCTTCCCTCTACTTCAGAGCACAGCACAGCAGAACCTGACAACTTCTTCACCAACAGGATCCTGGATGGTTAAGATACTCAAAGAGAACTGAAGTTCCTGTCTGAATAGCATCATATCCTGGGGCATGCTTAAGTATTCCTTCAGTTATTCCCTTATCTTAGACCCTCACTTTCTTCTTTTTTTCCTTTTCCACAGACATACAAAAAGGATTTTACTTTTTAAGCAGTTACTTAATAATACATATACCAATGCAATAAGATACTACACAGATATTTTTTGCATTTATTGTTCTGCCACAAGATTACTTTTTTCTCATCACCAAATTATTTTTTATCCTATTCTGCTTTGTTCATCTTTTTACAAAATATTAAGCAAGAATGCTGATGTTTCATAGTAGAGCAAGAAATTAAGATGTTAAATTAGTCCAGGACATCATGACACTTTCAACAATCTGTAAGTCCACATATCTGAACTATACTTACTGAGTATCTACTTTGTTACTAGAGGCATTGAGTTTTTCTCCATGGCTGGTAGATGGAGCACAGACTTTTTGAAAAACAATTAGGAAACATCAAAGAGTATAGGAAAAGTTTTATTAATGTTTTGATAACAGCATGATCAAGATATTTAAGGATCATAGAGAAACAATGGAAAGAAGAGGTATGTAACTATGTATGTGAAAAGAGTAAGAATAAACAAACATTTGTAAGAGGTGTAACTTTTTGTACAGATAGAAAAGGACAAGCAGAAGTTAGTTATTAGAGGACAAGAAAGTTGATTCTATAAGAAGCATATGGTACATGCAAGAAATACAGAGATAAGACAAACAAAAGCATGCTCAGTAGGTAGCTGGGCCTGTGTGTATGCAGTCGGAACATACTCATGTGAAGGGAGTTATTCTTTATTCATTAAGTTATGGATGCTAAGGAAATTTTTCTAAAAAGGAGTGGTGTGGTCCAGTTTATACTTTAGACAGACTTTATGCCAACAGAATTGTGGAGAAACTTTACAAAGAATGGAGGCAGATAAATTAGGTAAGAGATTTTTAATGAAACAGTCAATCCCTAAATTCATGTTTCTTTTCTTTCTGTCAGTCCCAGGCCCACCTGCCAGTCATGGTATTATCTCTCAACAGCACAGGGACCCAGGTGACTGAATTCCTGATAATCTGCTTTCCAGGCATGCAGGACACACAGCACTGGCTCTCTGTAGTCCTGGCTCCCCTCCTGGTTTTAGCCCTTGGGGCCAACTTTGTGCTATTGTTTGCCATCTGGCAGGTGGCATCTCTACATAAGCCCATGTACTACCTGCTTGCCATCCTCTCCTTGCTGGATGTCATTCTCTGCCTCACAGTCATCCCCAAGGTCAGTACCTCCCTGATTTCTGAATTCACTCTCAGGCAGCCAATCATTTTTCTCTAACCAGTACTTTTTTCTGCTATAAATTCTCCTGCCCCTGAAGGAAAATCCTCAGTGAGTAGCTTGCACAATCACATTAGGTCCATACTAAGACATGTCCCCTCTCGTTCTCAATATCCATGTTTCTTTTAAGGATTATATTATTTTCCAAATGACAGGCCCTCTCTCAATGTCTGAATCAGTGATATTCCAATATTTGCCCTTCTGTTTACTTCTAAGGTGATTCTCCTTGACTATAAATGACCCCAATCTTCCATCCAGGCCTTTAGAACTTACTTTCTAAGAAGTAACAGAATGTAAGCTTATGTCATACAGTGAGACAGAAAACTTAATTAGAAAATGTTTCTCATGAGTATAAAGAGGTTTGGGGTGTTTAAATATAAATATTAGATTACAGGGCTTAATGTCCTATGATACATTTAATTTTTTTACTTTTATTTAGTTATTTTTTATTACCATTTAGTCCCCTTATACCCTCCTTCCCACCCCAGGCAGATGTGTCAGCTGGAGTTCGGGTAAAAACTCTAGAGACTAAGAGAAGACAGGCTACATAAACAGTTTTAAACAAACAAAAGAAAAACGTGCTCTGTAGATGGAGAGAAAAGGGTATAATTACACTTTGGAGATTGGGATGCACAAAGAAGTTACTTGAAAACAGGATACTGTGTCAGCTGGGATTATGGGGCTGCAGGTTGAGGATATGGATGGGTAAAGCCATCTGAGGATTTTTCAGGGTTAGTTACACTAAGGTGGAAATAGGTGGACAGTTTTTGAGAGTAATGATTCTGGCAGGTCCTGCTTATCTTCTGGTTCAACATGAAGTCCATCAGCTTTTCTGGCTGCTTCCTGCAGATGTTCATCATGAATACCTTCCTTCCTATGGAGTCCTCCACCTTTCTGGTCATGGCTTATGACCGCTATGTGGCCATCTGCCACCCACTGCACTACCCATCTGTCATCACTGAACAGTTTGTCATTAATGCAGCCATTTTCATTGTCTTACGAAATTTTCTGGCTACACTGCCCACACCAGTTCTGGCTTCCAGGCTCAACTACTGTGCCAGCAACGTGATAGAGAACTGTATCTGTGCCAACATTTCTGTGGCAAAGCTCTCCTGTGGGAATATTTACCTAAATAAGCTCTACCAGTTTGTGAGTGTTTGGTGCCTACTGGGTTCTGATCTGGTACTCATCTTGCTATCCTACTGTTTCATCCTGTGGGCTGTTATACGTCAGCCATCAGGAGGTGCAGCCACCAAGGCCTTGAGTACTTGTGGTTCCCATCTCATCCTTGTACTATTCTTCTACACATTGTTGTTAGTCTTCATTTTTACAAACAAGAAAGGAAAGAAGGTGCCTTCAGAAGTGCCCATTCTTCTCAACGTCTTGCATCACCTTATCCCACCAGCCCTGAACCCCATTGTTTATGGAGTACGAACCAAGGAAATCAAGCAAGGAATTATCAAGCTACTCAGGTACCACTATTGAGAGGAGTGAGTCAAAGATTAGGGATTATGGAAGTCTGTGCATGTAGTAGTGATGGTTTTATCTGAATGCCACAAGAAATACAATATGACATCCATGCTGTTACCCTCATCTTGAACTTAAACCTTTCTCAGCCACTGTCACAATATTTACTTTCACTTCCCCAATGCATTATTCTTCAACCATATAAAAGAAGGAAATCTTGCCATTTGCAACAACATTGAAGGACCTTGCAGGAATTTTAAGTAAAATAAGTCAATGTGTTATGTCTATATATGTTTTTTGGCCAGGTAGAGGTGAGGCAAATGCC